>NC_089827.1:13029352-13126852 GCF_035046505.1 Tiliqua scincoides | reverse complement strand
CTCATCCCTGATCTCCAAGTCCAGTGGAGTATGGTATTTTTCTCCACATCAGTGCTGACGATGGTATGTAGATTTTTCACATCCTTCAAAGTAAATAGCTCTAGACCAGCAGTTCCCAAAGACCTACTCAGACTTGCAGGGTGGGGTCCAGGGCAAGACCCAGATGGGGTGGCGTCCCAACAGTGCGCAGCGATCGCGGCACCACAGGAACAAAGGGGCTTTTCTTCTTACCGGGGGGGGAGGGGTCATGCTGATCTCAGGGCGAGTCTGGGAGACCCGCAGCCCCCTTCACAGGCTGTTTGAAATTGCTCTATTTGAGTATCGGAACGCACCTCTGGTTTTTGTGCAATTGCTGCGCTCCATCGGGACACCCATTACTGGGTCAGAGTTTTGGTTCCCTATGGTGGGTTACGACCCACCACTTTGAGAACCACTCAAGACGCCAATGTCTCCTGCTGGTTTTCTCCTAGCTGATGTAACATATAAATTGGCCCTAATTCTTGCCCAAAATCAGAGGAACCTAAATGTACTGATATGCTACAGGAGGCGCTAAACCTAGAAATTAATACCATCTAACATAGTGGAGCTGGCTTCTGAATAAGCATGCCTAAGTTTGCACAGTTCAGCTTATCTAACTTGTGTTGGTCTGCAGCCACGGAAATGTACTGTATGTTGTAAGACCACAGCTCACAACTTCTTAGGACTAAAAATACCCCAGTGACATTTAAAACCAGGAAGTGTGCTCAGATGGCAAAATGAATGAAACTGATTTCAGCACTGTCATGCTACATCGTTAGAATATCACAAAAATACAGCAGAATTCTCCATTGACTCAGTGAATCACTGAAACGCCACTGTGCACATCTAATATACAGAATTTCTAATACTCATACAAAACAACACTCTTCAGCAGTTGAACCAAAAGCAAAAGAACAAAAACTCGTGAGAATTCCAGGGCTACTGCTTCATGCATACAGCTTCACATCACGATTCCATCATCAGATGATATCTTAGATATGTGAATGGACCTTCAGAAATATCTATAACACCATAGACAGAACTGACAGATCAGTTCACATCATCTCAAGTAGAACCTGCATTTATGAAACCAAAACTTGGGAACAGAGTTTAAGATCAGTCAGGAAAAAAAGGCTGAATCTGACAATTCGGTATCTTCCCGGGAAGATTACTTCCTCAAACTACAAACTGTATCTCAAAACCTAAACTTGTTAACAGTCATCCACCCACATATTTTAATTGCTTCCCACACTTAACTTGTATTTGCTTTGGCAATGTGTTGTCCTACCTTCAGCAACCAGCAAAAGGCTTCCAAATCTATTTTGGAAGTTTAATTGCTGTCATTTTAGTGCCATTTTGTTGGTTTTGGTGCTCACAGGTGGAGATAAGATGGTGCGGAAGATGGAAGGGGCTGGTGGAAGGGCAGAATGGGGCAGGGAGGGGCATAAAGGGCTGGGGAAGTGCAGGGATGGGTGGGGGTGGGCAGATTCAGACCTGGGGGGAGGATAGGCAGCAATGGCACCGCCAATATCCTAATGCAATGCCCTTTCTGGGCCTGATCCTGTGGCATAGGTCAACACAGACTTGCAACAGCAAAATAGTTGTCACAGGTCTGAGTAGACCTGTCCATGTGGCAGAGTCTTACCTCTGGGTAGGGGAACGATTGTTCTCCCTAGAGAAGACCTCTGCAACTACCAGTCACTACAGGATGCAAAAGTCTTCATTTTTTGAAGAAGATTTATATCCCACTTTCAACGTTTTCCAAATGGTTTCCATTGCAAAAAAAAACAAAAAAAACACATTATAAGATTGTTAGCAATTTTAGAATAGGAAACAATCTAAAGGAGATACCAGCAGTAACCACTGGGAAAGATGAACACTATGTTCACCTAGGATGAATAGGAACAGTTGTTCTCCCACAGCAAATCTTTAAAAAGCGGTTCTTTGCCCAGGTTGCAGGGGTACCCAAGTTCTCAACTCTCTGTCTCCAAATTCGTAATGGAAAAACTGGCCATTTTTGAGACACACACCTGCAGAGCGTGTGTCCTAGACCTCACCGTCATAGGTAAATTACTCATTCTGTAAAAACACTGAGCTCCATGACATACTTTTTAATATTATTTTGAATACCAATTCTTATCCATCAAATTAATTTGAATTTATCAAATGCTAAACCGCAACTTTATATAATCGAGACAATTGAATACATAAGTTATGATCTTATTTCACTCAACTACATGACAAACCCACCTCCAACATGACTTACTCTGTTTTAGCTATGAGTAATCCTACAAGATCCATGCACACTTATCTAGGAGTAAGCGTAACTGAACACAGGTGGACTTACTTCCAAATGAATATGCACAGAAACTAGGATTGCTATCTTTAAACAGAAGAAATCTCCAGATGTCTTTCCTGGAGATTTCTCTTTCCAATATGTCATGATATAATTTAGCCAGGCAGCTAAACAAAAATCTCCAGGATTGCTTTCCGAAGTCACCAAGAGACTGGTGTTGATTCCTGGAGGCTCCAGGCCATATCTGCGAGTCAACAGCCCTAATAGAATCATGGAGTTAGTTTTTCCAACATAACAGCATGTTTGCTATCGCAATGCTAGCCATACTCGTGTCAGACACATACACAATAAACAGCTGTCGAAAAGTATCCTTATTAGCA
Organism: Tiliqua scincoides; assembly: GCF_035046505.1. Taxonomy (NCBI): domain Eukaryota; kingdom Metazoa; phylum Chordata; class Lepidosauria; order Squamata; family Scincidae; genus Tiliqua; species Tiliqua scincoides. Next base: position 13,124,158 of record NC_089827.1, on the reverse strand, counting down.
ATGAACTACCATTTTCAAAAAGGTTACCTGCATGGTCATGTCTCCCACGTCCAACTGGAAGCAGTTATATCTTCGGCTTGCTGTTCACATATACTGTAATACGTGACTGTTAATGAAAGAGCCGGGAGAGGTTAAGCTATATCACCCAGAAACTTCCTCTTTGCAACATCATGCTAATTTCTCTTCTAGAGTCGAACAAAAATATTACCAAGAGTGACTAACCCTGCAGAGTCATGGGACTAATTGATTATATCAACATTTATCTCCATTAAAAATACAATGTATTTAAAATACTCCATTCCCCTGAGGAAGGCTCACTCTGGAAAGGAACAGGAAGGGTGACTATCAGTCAATATTCTTTTATTGCACAGCAAGAAAAGGACTTATAACATATCAAAGAGATCCAAGCAATTCTACAAAGGGATATAGTCCATGGGATACATCAAATATAGCTAGCTGAAACTAACAATCAATCGTCACCTCTACAGCCTGAACTCCGCATTCATAATTTGTGATCAAGTCTTATTTGTGCTTAGTGCAAATTGTGCTACTTGTAAGTCACCATCTTACTAGTGTTAGGGTGAATAAAGTCCCTCCCCCCCCCCCCCACACACACACACCATGGAATATTTTCTTAGGGTGCATTGGTGGTGATGAGGAATTATGGCAACTGGTCTACACCTGAGCCTGCATGTTTACATACACCAATGTCTTAATCCTACACTTTCCCCAATACCTGTCCATGCCATAGGGACTGGCAGTTTCAGGCCCAGCAACAACCACATCCACACCACAAGTAAGAGCCTGCAAAAAAAGTGGCCTCTTTTGGTTTAAATTGCACTCACTTTGTGCATTTGAGTTTACCCAACCAAACATCCAGAAGAGTCACCAGCTTCTGGAATTATAGCTCAGTGGTCATGTGCATGCTTTATATAAACGAGATCCCAAGTTCAATGCCTGGCATCTCCAGGAAGGACTGTCCTAGGCAAGGCTTCTGAACAAATTCATGAAGGACAGGTCCATTGATGGCTCCCAATCATGATGGCTCATTGCTTGAGAAAAATAATTGCAAGAAAGCAATGGTGGGAGGTAAGCTGCTTGTGCATTTCTCACAGCAACTGATGAGCCTCCGTATCTTATCTTATTAAGTTTCCTTTGCCCCCTGAAACTGAAGGAGTACCCTGAACACTGTAGAATGTTTGTTCCTGTGTATTGTTATTTTTAATTTGAGGTACTACCTGGGGAAGAACCGTCAGTCAGTGGTGGAGCAAAAGCAACGCAGGCAGAAAGTCACAGGGTTGATCCTTGGCACCTCCAAGGTAGGACTAGGAATGACACCTGACTGGGACCCTATCAGTGTCAACAATACTGAGTTGGATGGACCAATGGTCTAACTCAGTAGAGGGTAGCTTCCTATTTCTGAGAAAAGTAGGATATTATCTTGTGAGGCAACCTGGTTGATGGCCTCATCCTTGATATATTGTGTGTTTTCCTGGCAAGAAATGGGAGAAGGTGGGGGGGAAGCAACTGTCTTACCATCAGGTTTAAGATGCCCTAGTACTGGAACTAGGCAGTGGGGCATCTCAAAAGTCTACAAGTGGTTGTGTAGACAGCACCCTGCAAACATCTCCTGCAGGCGAGGTGGTATTCAGATAGCTTTCTCTGTAAGGCAGAAAGACCAGCAGAGGAGAAAGCAAAACATATTACAGACCTGTTTAATTAGCTCTCTGTGTTCAAACATTAAGAAGCAGTAAGTAAGTCAATATGTCAGGTTGAATGAGAAAAGAAAACAGCAAAATACCAATGCAACTTAAAGAGGCAGTACATTTTTCATGTACGAACCTCCCAATGCACCTGAGGAGATCCATGTTTCTTCCTTTTACAGACACAATTCCCACATGCCACATGATTCCAGAGGGTCTCTCAATCCTCTCAAGAGCACTTATATGGGGACATAGGGGGCTGAGGTATGGAAAAGAAAGCTTCTCTGCCAAAAGGCCCTCTGTTCACATCCCTCTCAATTCAACCCCAAGCTTCTTAATAGAACCACACGATTTGCAGCACAATGACCTTGCTTATAAGCACATGTACATTATCCAAGTATAAAGGTAAGGAATATTTGTATAGTCCCAAGTGTTTGATCCAGATAGCCTTTTAGTCTTCAATTGCAAGCACAAAGGAGATGTTTCTCCGATTATCCAGTAGGTGGCAGCATATGCTTTCTGTTCAATTGCCGGGGAATTGGCACCTGTTTTGAGGTCTTTTGTCACCTTGATCCCATATAGATTGATTTGCCCCATGCTGCAATAAAAGAAGGGTTCTTGATAAAATGCAACTCCAACAAGTCTCTTGGGACCAGCTTCCTAACAATCAGATAGAAAAGTTCAAAAATACAAAGGAGAACACTTATGATTAAGAATATACTCACCCCCTGAATCATAACCACGGAAAAAATTTGAAATAGGGAAAGAGTGTAAGCCTGGTCATCAATACATGTTTTTATATATAGAAATGCAAAATCCAAGATGAATACTTGTAAATGGAAACTGTACTTCACTTTTTTTTTGCCATTCTTTATTTTCAAGCTCACATAGTTTTAATATCCAAATAACATAGAGATTATATGTTATAAACTATAATCTGGGCAAATAACAAACAGATTCTGATTAACTCTCCCAGTGGCTGTTGGCAAGTCATGTCCTCACGGCCTCAGTAGCAAAATGGGGATAACAGTATCTAGTTGCATTACAGGATCATGTTAAGACTTACATCAAGACAATATATGTAGAGCATAGGAGAAGCTGAAAGTGATCTACCCCCAGCCCACTACACAAAAGGCAACAAACTTGCATCCTGCTATCCTACCTTTTTCTTTCGTGTGGTTCCTTTAAACTAAACAGGAAGTGCAGAACACATGGAAAGGCACCATCACACTTCCTGATTCATTTAAAGAGACCCCACAAAGGAGAAAAGTAAGGGGGTAGGTGGCAAGCTGGCAGTCTTCCAACTTGTTTCTGAAGTGCATCCAAGCTGCTCCATCCAGAGGGGTCCTGAGGACAGGTTTCACCTGGTGCAGGGCTCACCTTCAGTAGCTTGGCATTCCATTAGTGTGGGGGTGATGTAATGATATAATCACATCACCCCCTGACCTTCTTGGCGATCACATTGCATTAAATGCAAAAAGCCCATCTCCAGACCACCTCCATTCAGCAATCTTCAGCTTGCTCTGGGCCCAGTTGCTTTGTGTTATTGCCAGCAAGAGGCAAAAACATAATCATAGGTGAGATAGTAAGATGGCTAGGCGGCTAGTGAACCAAAGATTGCCAAGTGGAGGATCGGGCTGTGTGGTGTCACCCCCTTCTGAGGGTGTCACCCGGTGTGGCCCACACCAGCCACCCCACATTGTAATGCCACTGGTTCTAGCCACAGCAGGCTTCAGAGAGATGGCAGCAGACTTTGGGTGGAAAGCACCCCCAGTCTTTTTGCCGCTTGAGGCAATGCACCGCTCGATGTAAGCTGCAGTGATTGCCTCACCTTGAAGTGCCCCTCACAAAGCTCTTTGAACATTTTAAAGCACTCTACAAATGCTAAGCATTATTCAAGAGCTGTACAACCAGAAAGCACTTACATGGAGAGATGCTGTAAAAAGGATAGATTGGAAAAGCCAGCAATGAGTGTTTGTGCAAAAGGACTGTGACTGCTAAGGCTCAGCCAAAATGGTTTTCCCATCCAAAAGCAGTAATTTCAGAGGGGGTGATATAAGGGGTTTGCTGGCAGTGGTTCCCCTCAGTGCCTGGCAGCTGCCATATTTTTCCCCCATAAGTCTCCTTGAAATGGCTACATCTTCATGCTCGAATTTTGTGGGGGGGGGGGAGTGAAATTGTGGCCGCCAATTGCCTGGACGACCATAGCCAATGTGAAACAGATGGCAGTGAAATAAAATGAGCCAGAGGCAGGTTTCAACTCCTCCTTTTTGTGCCCCTCACACTCCCCCGCTTCAGCTGCAAACTGTTGGCTCAGACTAGCCCACCTCTCATCACCTATGCAGGGTCTCTGGCTTTTGAATGCCCTTGCAGAATTGTGACCCTGAGATTCGATCCCCCGAAACATTCCCCCCTCATTTTTATCCCCAGCACAATTTTCAAAGGAAAATGTGAGGCAAATTCTGATTTTTTTTTTTTTTGTCTTTTGGGATAGGTGAAGTCATTCTTGCAATGTATTGGCAACCTTCAGTCTCGAAAGACTATGGTATCGCGCTCTGAAAGGTGGTTCTGGCACAGCGTCTAGTGTGGCTGAAAAGGCCAATCCGGGAGTGACAATCCCTTCCACACCGGGAGCAAGTGCAGTCTGTCCCTGGTCTGTCTCCCTGGCTATGGGCCTTCCTTCTTTGCCTCTTAGCCTCAGACTGTTGGCAAAGTGTCTCTTCAAACTGGGAAAGGCCATGCTGCACAGCCTGCCTCCAAGCGGGCCACTCAGAGGCCAGGGTTTCCCACTTGTTGAGGTCCATCCCTAAGGCCTTCAGATCCCTCTTGCAGATGTCCTTGTATCGCAGCTGTGGTCTACCTGTAGGGCGCTTTCCTTGCACGAGTTCTCCATAGAGGAGATCCTTTGGGATCCGGCCATCATCCATTCTCACGACATGACCAAGCCAACGCAGGCGTCTCTGTTTCAGCAGTGAATACATGCTAGGGATTCCAGCACGTTCCAGGACTGTGTTGTTTGGAACTTTGTCCTGCCAGGTGCTGCCGAGGATGCGTCGGAGGCAGCGCATGTGGAAAGCGCTCAGTTTCCTCTCCTGTTGTGAGCGAAGAGTCCATGACTCGCTGCAGTACAGAAGTGTACTCAGGACGCAAGCTCTGTAGACCTGGATCTTGGTATGTTCCGTCAGCTTCTTGTTGGACCAGACTCTCTTTGTGAGTCTGGAAAACGTGGTAGCTGCTTTACCGATGCGCTTGTTTAGCTCGGTATCGAGAGAATGAGTGTCGGAGATCGTTGAGCCAAGGTACACAAAGTCATGGACAACCTCCAGTTCATGCTCAGAGATTGTAATGCAGGGAGGTGAGTCCACATCCTGAACCATGACCTGTGTTTTCTTCAGGCTGATTGTCAGTCCAAAATCTTGGCAGGCCTTGTTAAAACGATCCATGAGCTGCTGGAGATCTTTGGCAGAGTGGGTAGTGACAGCTGCATCGTCGGCAAAGAGGAAGTCACGCAGACATTTCAGCTGGACTTTGGATTTTGCTCTCAGTCTGGAGAGGTTGAAGAGCTTTCCGTCTGATCTGGTCCGGAGATAGATGCCTTCTGTTGCAGTTCCAAAGGCCTGCTTCAGCAGGACAGCGAAGAAAATCCCAAACAAGGTTGGTGCAAGAACACAGCCCTGCTTCACTCCGCTTCGGATGTCAAAAGGGTCTGATGTGGAGCCATCGAAGACAACAGTGCCCTTCATGTCCTTGTGGAAAGATCTGATGATGCTGAGGAGCCTGGGTGGACATCCAATCTTGGGGAGAATCTTGAAGAGGCCGTCTCTGCTGACCAGGTCGAAAGCCTTTGTGAGATCTATGAAGGCTATAAAGAGTGGCTGTCGTTGTTCCCTGCATTTCTCCTGCAGTTGTCTAAGGGAGAATACCATATCAGTGGTGGACCTGTTGGCTCGGAATCCACACTGCGATTCTGAATAGACGCTCTCTGCAAGTACCTGGAGCCTCTTTAGTACAACTCGGGCAAACAGCTTTCCTACAACGCTAAGGAGAGAGATGCCGCGGTAGTTGTTGCAGTCACCCCTGTCACCTTTGTTCTTGTACAGCGTGATGATGTTTGCATCCCTCATGTCTTGAGGTACTCCACCTTCTCTCCAGCAGAGACAGAGGATTTCATGCAGCTCAGTGACGATGATCTCTTTGCAGCATTTTAGGACTTCAGCAGGGATGCTGTCTTTTCCAGGTGCCTTGCCAAAGGCAAGGGAGTCCAGGGCCATGTGAAGTTCTTCTAGGGTTGGTTCACTGTCAAGCTCTTCCAGCACAGGCAGGCACTCAATGTTGTTCAGTGCTTCTTCGGTGACTACATTTTCTCTGGAATATAGCTCAGAGTAGTGCTGCACCCAGCGTTCCATCTGCTGCGCCCGATCCTGGATGACCTCGCCTGTGGCAGACTTCAGAGGGGCAATTTTCCTCTGTGTTGGACCTAGGGCCTGCTTGATACCATCATACATCCCCTTGATGTTGCCCGTGTCAGCTGCTATCTGTATCTCGGAACAGAGCTGGAGCCAGTAGTCGTTAGCACATCTCCTGGCAGTCTGTTGGACTTTGCTGCGAGCAGTTCGGAGGACCTGCAGGTTGCGCTCACTGGGACAGGCCTTGTATGCTGCTTGAGCTCTCCTCTTTTCCTCAATGACTGGTGTCAACTCCTCAGAGTGGGCTTCAAACCAGTCTGCCGCCTTGTTGGTCTTCTTGCCGAATATGGACAAGGCGGTGTTGTAAACGGTATTCTTGAAATGTTCCCATCTGTTGGATGCGTTTGCGTCGGCCGGGCCTGGAAGAGATTCCTCAAGCGCTTGTGCAAATTCCTCCACTTTTCTCTGATCCCGGGTCTTGCTGGTATCAATGCGAGGTCTTCCTTCCTTTTTCGTGTGATACAGTCGCTTTGTTTGCAGTTTCACTCTGCTGCACACCAGGGAGTGGTCAGTGTCGCAGGCAGCACCATGATAACTGTGTGTGATCTTGATGCTGGGAAGGCTGGAGCGTCTGGTGAGGATCAGGTGAGGATCAGGTGAGGATCAGGATCAGGATCCTCACCAGACGCTCCAGCCTTCCCAGCATCAAGCCTTCTTGCAATAAGGATTTACATATGCAAATGGAGGGAGAGTGACACCACTATTCACCAAAAATTGGGGTATTTTTTAATAATACCATCATGTTATATATCAATCAGTGTGTCATTTCATGTAGAATGCAGTGAAATAACCTGCGTTGAAATATCTCTATTGTATCAAAAGTTGTAGCCAAAAAACCAGCAGGGGCAGGGTGAAGGTACATCACCACACTCACTGCATACAGGGCATTGCCTTGCCTAATGTATGTGAGGAGGTTCATCACAGGGCTGACACACTGGCCTTCCAGACCAGGTGACACAAACCCCAGTGACTCCACTGCCAAGGAGAGTAGGGGAGGGGGAAGGGAGACGTAGGGGATAGGATCCTGGCACAACTCTGCCAAAATCCACCCCCTCCTTCCCCTTTCCACCTTCTACCCTCACCCTTCCCGCCCTGTTTCGCCCCCTGCCCACCCCCCACACTGCCTTACTTGTGCTCCCATGGATAGCCAATCGCGACACACGGCCATACGACCACTGACAATAGCAAAACTGTGTTCTGCTATTTATATTCTGTAAATAGTTAGGCTCAGTTAGGCTGCAAAGCTTTCATGCTTTTAAATTTTATATGTATGCTAAACAGTACAATTTTGTATGCTAATTGAGTTATAAATTATGCATTTACTTCTGTCAAAGCAGTAAAATGAGGTTAGGCTTGATATAAAAATAACTATCGCATGTTTCAGTTTGTCCCTAAATTTCCATTTTTTTTCCAAGAAAAAAAGGAAACTGGGAGAGAGGAGGAGGAGGGTTCTTTTCTAGGACTTCAAAATGTCCATCTCTAGGAAAGACCCAGGCTTCTAGCAGCTAGAACCTAGCCCAAAGGACAATCAGAATGGACTCAGAGGACGCTGGAAGTGAGTCACAGTTTGACAGGCTGTAAAAATATGAATCATGTTGTATTGAATAACTGCGTAGAAAACATTGTCCCTTGGCACACTGTTGTGCACACCCAGGAAAACAGCCTTTCTTGCCCTCACTCAGCTACCCCACCAACTTGGGAAACTGCCTGCTACTTGCTTTACCCATCTCATCAAGTTGCTTGATCTGGCTGGATTTTGGAAGAATGGTGTAAGAAGGGTGGCTGGTTTGAGCCAGGAGAGCAAGTCAGCCTAACTTCTCCTGACCTCTTTCCAGCTGCCTGTGGTTACCCACCTCTGCCGCCGTATACAGGACACAGAGGAAGACCACTCCTCTCTATGGGAAGAGAGGCCCTAACCAGGACCTAATTCAACCCTATGCATTCAGTGGACTTCCAACAGCCCACACCTATGCTGCTGCAGCACCCAAAAGAACAGCAACACTGAAATAGCCGCTGCTGTATCCAATGGGGCCAGAGCAGCTACTGGAGGCTCTCTGGGGGAAGGGAGCATTTGCTTCCTTACCCCCGGTAATGGCGCTGCACCCCTAGTGGGTCTCCTTGGAGCTGCATCTGCTACTGAGTGGGTGCAGAACCATGAAAGCCGGGGGGAGGGGGAGCACATGACTGCCCTCACCCTATTATGAAGGAGGCACTCATGGCTTCATGCTCCCGTTCCTTTTCCTTCAAAGGGAAGCCTCCACAGGAGAAGGAATGGGGGTGCATGAAGCCACCAGCACCCCTCCTCTGAGGAGAACCTGAAAGTGATATCATAGTGTCACATGACATTGTGATGTCACCGCCCTAGGCGCTGGAGCATTGAGTTACGACCTTGGGCATGACATTCCCTAAAGACTTAATCTCTGTGTGGTTCAGCGTCCCAGTCTGCATTCTTGCAAGAAAAGGAACCCTTGCACCACATTGTAAAAACAGTGGTATATACATATTTAGGAAGTATCCTCTTTGTAGGGGGCAAAATTATGGTTTCCTGACTTTTAAACAGGTGTTTCCGATGCCTTGATTTATACTGATTTCCATTTTGATGGTGTTCAAGACTCCCACTTTGGTCCCACTTCCTCCTTTCAATAAACAATGGCTGAATAGTATATATGGTATCCCCAGGAACACTAAAAAAGGATGGGGGGGGAAGAGAGAAAATAAAGGAATAGGGGAGGGAGAAATCAAGCTAAATTGCTCTTTGCTGAATAATACCATCAACCATCTGTTTCTAGTCTGGTTTGATTTAAAGTCGAGACAATAACCATCACTTTCCCCTTATCATGCATAAGCATCACTTTTAAACGGTTTATGTATAAAGACCAGTCACATCTGTTACACTACTTAACTCAATACCCTCAAACAAATTTGCTTTGGCTGAAAACGTTTTTCTCTAGAGATTGTTTTTAAGACTTGTATTCCTTCCAATTATTACCATGTACTATACTTTGGATTTTAACCCTCCCCCCCAAAAAAATCTAAGCTAACTGTGACAGAAAAGTGGATATTGGGTGATCGGGTAACGTCAGAGTAAGGAAAGCTTCTGCTTGTAGCCATATTGTTAGCCCTGAGCCACAAGGCCCCACTGTAAACAACTTCTCATTAGTGCATGCCACTCTGAGAGAACTGTGGAGGAGGCCACTTCACAGGGCTCTCAGATAAGGTACCAAGCTACTAAATTGGCTCCAATGCCAACTTGATTAACAACAAGATGCAGCTGTGAACTTTTCAGGTTGGGCAGGGGAGTCCGCCATGAGAGAGAAAGCTTGTGGATTATCTATTACAGCTGACTGGATTATTGGGACTGATGGAACAAGGGGACTTGGTTGTGGGAGCTAATCCAGAGTGATTAGTATGTGAACTGGAGTCCCCAGTAACAGAAACCTGCTCCTGGGTTCAAGCCGAATCAGGGAGGCTCAGGCTGGAGCACGGCTTAAAGGGGTTCACCAAATTGGCCTGTCTACCAGGACTGAGCGCTCTTACGGTTATAGAGCAATTTGGCAACTGAAACTGGAGAAGCCTGAGAGGTGTTAAGTGGCTAAGGGCACAATCCTAACCCCTTATGTTAGTGCTTTCCAGCACTAACATAAGGGTAATGCAGCTCCAAGGTAAGGGAACAAACAATCCCTTACTTTGAGGAGGCCTCCGTGAGTGACACCCAACTGCAGGATGCAGAACATGTCCCATTGGCACCACTATGCCAGTGCTGGAAAGCACTGACATAAAGGGTTAGGATTGCGCCCTAAGAGGGTTATGGCCAGTTAATTACCCCTGGGGGCAACAAACAGACTACACACCCTGCAGGGGGAAGGTGGTGGAGCCTGTCGCACTAACATGCAGTCATACAGGAGAGTAGGGTAAAATAAAAAATAAAACTTCTTGCTCATGTAACAAAAAAGTAATTTATTGGCACCTCAGAAGAAATTCCCACCAGCAGCTAATATACAAAAAATGACATTTTTTTTTTAAACAGAATACTAAAAATGCAGTGTATATCAGTGCTGAAGTGTGCTTTTAATAGCTGGTCCACTGACAGAAGCAACAAAAAAAAAAGATCTAAGAAGTTACCACCAACCAGCACAGAGTTCAAGTTATTTTAAGGATGTCTTTGCAAGAGTGAGGTCCAGATTCCCAATTATGGTCCGGCTGCCAATACAAGAATGAAAACACCACCCCTGAGTGCATCTTTCTGTTGTCTGCATAAAAGACAACATGACTTTTAAGCTACAGGGATCCGCGAGGAAGGAATGAGACCTGCTGACAACAAGGCTTCGTGCCTCTACCTTCCTCTCCTTGCCAGAAATGTGAGTTTAGAACTCGCACAGCCCAACCTAACTAAATTCCTGCACAGCCAGAGGCATAATGCACTTCCCCAGCACCTACAGCAGTTCTGGGATCTCACTGGAGGAAGGGGTTCTCACTGGTGTGGCTTCGCATTCCCATGCCTTCTCAGGTGGGGGCTCCCCTCAAGGAATGGGGTGCAAAGCCACCAGTGCCTTTTCTTCTATGGAGAACCCGGAAATGACTGCCTTGCATGTGAAGCTGCCAGCACCTCCTCCTAAAGTAGCGTGGAATCTGATGGGTAGTCATGTGCCTCTCCTTAGCATAGCACTGGGGGGGCAGGTGCCCTTCAGCCTTCACCCTAGTTACGCCTCTGCGCTCAGTGATGCAGTGGCACCAGCATAGCTTCTGCTGCATGCCTCAGGGGAATTCAGCTGCTGCAGGTCTCCTTTGAGTAAGGGGACATTTGTCCCCTTGGCCCAGGTAAGCCCCTGCAGCTGCAATGGTCAACTCAGACCTGCGCCAGCAAAATTGCAGAACGAAGTCTGAGTTGATCCACATCGATGGATCCGGCCTGGGCTGGGGAATAGGATACCAGATGCAGGAGAGTGACGATATTTTGTGGTCTTGTGTGCTCCCTGAGCCATCTGGTGGGCTGCTGTGAGATGAGGAAGGTGAACTAGATGGGCCTCGGGCCTGCTCCAGCAGGGCTCTTCTTATGTTCTTATGAAACAGCACTGCTGATTCCACCCCCTCCCCATACCCAACCCACCCACTCCCTGATCTAGTCACCGCAATTTAAAAAGCAAGTCCTGGTGCTAAAAATTTTGGGAAGCACTGCTCTGCTATACTCTCAGTAGTAGATTGTCAACTGTCACAACAAAATCACTGCCTTGCCAATATGAACTAGTTCAGTTTTGAATTTTAATCCGCGTTTTCAAGAGTCAAGAGTCCACTTGGCAGTCAAATACAAAGGGCTCACGCATGTGTGGTCGGCACTTGATGACTCCAGGATGGGTGCTTCTGAAATTCTTGCGATTCAAAATTTCTCCCCTGGTTTTGGAGTTCTGAGTCACCTCATCTTGTTTCAGAAGCAGAACAGTACACCAGACATTCTCCGTGGCTTAATGTTTCATTTCTGAATTTTTGTTTTAAGGCACTGCGCCATGTAGAGTTTAGCACAACTTTCACTTCCTCTGTGTCTCCCACACCGTCACTAATGCATCGCTAAAACACTGCAGAAAGAACAAGAAGAAAGAACAGTCTTGATGGGACTGGAAGTAAAGCTAAAGTCCTGATACAACAATATGCATTAAGGTAGCTTTTTTTACAGTGTGTTTTATCAGACAATACTATGTAGGACGTTTAAGAACTGCCATTGAGCTTCAACTCGCAGCACTTTCATCCGCTTGCACACAAAAGAGGATGGAAGGTGGGAGTGTGCGAGTCTGCAAGTTCTCCAAAGCTCGCAGTGGGCAACCACGGTTTCCCATTACATCTGCACCCAACCACAGGAGCAATTTGTTGGGTGGAACATGTATAGTTACTATATATACATGCTACACTGCCATGTCTGGCTGTAAATCAAACAGCCAGAAGCAGAAGGAGCTTAAACTAAGGAAATTGGGGGGGAGGGGGGAGCCAAAAGACATTGATCTGTCTTCCAATTACAAACAGACAAAGGGAAGAGGGCCTAGTAGCATAGCTACAGGGGGGCACAGCACTACATTGTGCAGGGTGCTTCAATGTACTGTGTAAGCTATCCCTCCCCCTTGCCTTCAGAGCCATTCCAGACAGCAAGACAAATATCTCCTGTGCTTTGCTCTCACCACTGAGAATGGCTCTGATGGCAAGGGGGGAGGGGCAGTTTGCAAAGCACTTTGAGGTACCCTGCAAAACTTAGCACTGTGCCCCCCCCCCCGTAGATACACTACTGAGGGCAACAGGACCACAGGTTTGTACTGAAGCCAGAGAAATGATGTTTAGAAACCATTCTGCATTTGGGTTCTGATACCCAAGTGGAAGACACATCGGTACTGAATCAATTATGAAGTGTTTTAATTACGTGCAGTGTTTTAACAGTACTTCCCTTCAAAAGCAGAACAAGAAGAGGTTTCTTCCCTTGCAAGCATATTTAAGATGGAAAGAGGTGCGATCTGCACAGGGATGCTCCCTTCGTGCTGTGTGCATACATATATTGCACTGAGGTATCGGCATCCAAAGATAAAAATCACCATATGGAAACAATTTCATTTTTTCAGTGCAATGTGTTGCATGTTGACTTAAAAAGTAAGACCACTTCATTCCATAGAATGTAGTCCTGAGTAACAGCCAAATCATAGGTACAGCAGTGCTGAAACGGCTGCCGCTGTATTCCGTGGGGCCAGAGTGGCAGCTGGAGGTCTCTTCAAGATAAAGGAACTGTTGTTCCTTTACCTTTTCTTGAGCCCTGGCAGCCTCAACAGATCTGGACCAACTCAATGGCTGGCGCAGGAACAAGCTGCCCTGTGTAGGGCTTGCAGGCATGGGAGGGGGGGGGGTAGGACAGCCTCTGCTGCCACCCCTTCCTGGGCCTGAACTGCACTCCTCCTTTCCCAGTTTCATCCCTTCCCCAACTTCCGCCGGTCCTCCCTCCACACTGGAATGTCTCCCCGCCAGTCAGCAGGGAACTGTTGATGGCTTCCAGGGCTCAAAAACCAGCTTAGAGGCCCAGTGCCCCCCCACTCTGACCTCCCCACCAGTGCTTCCAGCACTCTGGCAGCCACAATGTGCCTTATGACATGTTTGCAATGGCTGTTTCATGGGCAACATACGGGAAACCAGTGCAGGTCCAAGATAGGATTGGGCCGTTACCGTATAGCTATATACATACTCCAACCTGTACTTTGCACTGGTCTGGAAGGATAAATTTCACCGACTTTGAAATGCGTGATCCTACCTAGATTTGCTTGGAAGTAAGTCACGTCGATTTCAAAGGAAGTGTGCCCAGGCAGACTGTAGCTTTTGAGAACTAAGACTGGCAGCCAACTTTTCAGAAGCGGGTGGCAGTGGGGAAGTTCCGAAGAACACTGCTCTGCCAGAACACAGAGGAGGTTTTCAATTCATTCATCTGCACACAAAAGTAAATGGAAATATCATCCAAAATGACATGGATAGACTAAAGACATAGCCTGATAAGCAGCTTAGGCAGCTCACTGTGGAGAAATGCATCGTCTCTGGAGCCCCAAGAGAAGCTTAATAGAAGTCTAAGAATTCAATATTTCACTGAGTGGGAGAGTGCATTAAAGGAGCTTACACTGTCTGGAATAAAAAGCCTCTGCCTTCCAGCTTCGTTTCGTGAGATGTCTCTATTGCAGGGGCCAACACACAATATCCTTGCCGTCTCCGGGACTCTTCATGCCTGACATGGTTACCTCACCATTGTGATATTTCCCGTGATGCCTGGAGAGCCTTTCTTTCATCCACTCTCATTTTAAACAGTTGCTTACTTATTGTGCCAGGGTCATCATTTACAGCTCTCATTGCTGTTTGCTATTAAGTCTCTACAGTTTGGGGGGGAGGGGAGGAAAGATAAAAGGCTGCCGTCCTCTCAAACAGGCTGCTCAGACACTATTTATATGGGTACAAGCCCTCTTCTGGGATGGGTGTCCAGGTGGCAGCCGTTTTGTGGGTCAAGCTAACCCTGCTGAAGGAGAGCACAACTTGTCACAGTTAACTAAATGGTACATTTCCTTCAGGGCCAGCTCAAGACCTCCTGGTGCCTGGAGCAGGGTGCCCAAACCTGACTCTCCCTCCCACTTACCTGATGACGTGCCAGATTCATTCCTGGGATGGGATGGGGAAAAGAAGAGTGGGACAGTAGAAGAAAGAAGCAAAATGAACCACACATCCAATTTTTGGGTGAAAAGAGCTTTTAATAAAGAAGCTTCACTCACTTCTCAATTAAGAAGCTCAGAGATGCTCTAACCCAGTGGTTCCCGGTAGCATTTCCAGAGGGGAGGGCACAGAGGTAAGTTCTGCAGGTGCCTCAATGCACCATGTAAACTTTCTCTCCCCCTTACCTTTGAAGACATTCCGGGCGGCAAGAACAAAGCAGAAGAGACACCTCTGCTTTGTTCTTACCATCCAGAATGGCTCCAAAGGCTAGAGGAGGGAAAGCTTTCATGCAAAACATAGTGCTGTGTCCTCATCTGGGAATGCTACTGGTGGTTCCCAAACCTTTTAGCAGCAGGACCTACTTTTTAAAGTGACACTATCAGGACCCACCTAGGTTTAGGAGACAAAAAAAAGTTTTACCTTACCAGCCACTCAAGCCTCTGTCTTTATCCTTTTTACAAAGGGGGGCGGGGCTTCTGGAACATTTGTTCAGCTCCACATTCATCAGATGGGGACCATTCTGGCGGCCTTGTGTTTCTCTACACCTGGCCTTTGATAGGAGCCAAGGTACGGTTGCCTACCCGCTAGTAAACAAGCACATGTGGCTCAGTTTCACTTTCCATAGGGAACTTCCTTCCAAGAGTTTTTGGGGCCTGCATTCATCAAATTGGGATCATTCTGGTGGCACTGCATTCCTCTCGGTTTGCCCTTCGAAGTGGGCTGAGGCACATTCACCTACACGTGCGTAAAGATGCACGTACAGCTCGGTTTCACTTTCCATAGCAGTCAATACATTTTCTTTGTCAGCTACCAGCTTGTCAGTTTCACGAGCCACCAACAATCAGGTCCAGACAAAAGGTCAGGGGCCAGGCCCCCTAGGCTCCCCCTCTAACCTGTGCACCATGGAACTTTAGTACATCAGAAGCAGCTTATAACCCTCTATAGACATTGTTTCTCTCCCACGTCTACCCCCATGGTAGTTCCAAAGGTAACTTGTGAACCAACTTTAAAAAATGAATCCCAGCTTCACAATTGTGCGTCATACGCTCTGCACACAAAACCAAGCTACTCATCTTCCCATGTAGGGCAGCCTGCCAAGACATCTGCATTTTTAATGCAGTGAACTTCAAATGAGTTGCTGATACTCAGGAGGTGGTAAGGGAATAAGAATCGTTTCGGAGGATCCGGAGCTCACTGGGATTCACCTAACCATGACATCAAAAGTGTATTGCAGTGGAAATAATGGCTTTAGCAGTGCAGTCCTGCTCACAGCCACAGATCAGGTTACACAGTGATGGAATCAAGAGAGGCCACCCAGGGTTAAGGCAGGGGTGCTCATTATGTCGATTGCGAGCTACCAGTCTATCTCCAGGCGAAATAAGTCAATCGCAGGCTTCTCTCCCGTCCACGTATCCCTAGGAGTGAGCCCCTGGCAGGCTTGTGAGCCCAGGAAGCGAGCCCAGGGAGCCTAGGGAGTGAGCCCAGGAAGCCCAGGGAGTGAGCACCTGGCAGGCTCCTCCCTGGGAGAGGAGCCGCTGGCAGGCTTTTCTCCCGTCCACGCATCCCTGGGAGTGAGCCCCGTTGACTCTACTGGGGCTGACTTACCTTTCCCCTGTTTTTGCACTGGTATGTATGGAGATCTGCCCCCCCCCCCAACTTCCATCTGTTGGTTCTGTGTGCAAGGGGTTTTGCACTGGTCTTGCTGTGATGTCTATACAGAGATCTTCCCTCCCCCACACCTTTCCCCTGCTTTTGCACTGGTATGTATGGAGATCTGCCCCCCCCCCAACTTCCATCTGTTGGTTCTGTGTGCAAGGGGTTTTGCACTGGTCTTGCTGTGATGTCTATACAGAGATCTTCCCCCCCCACACACCTTTCCCCTGCTTTTGCACTGGTATGTATGGAGATCTGCCCCCCCCCCAACTTCCATCTGTTGGTTCTGTGTGCAAGGGGTTTTGCACTGGTCTTGCTGTGATGTCTATATAGAGATCTTCCCTCCCCCACACCTTTCCCCTGTTTTTGCACTGGTCTGTATAGAGATCTGCTCCCCCCCCCCCACTTGTATTGGAATCGAGGAAGATCTGGTGAGGAGGTAGATGTGGTGTCAGCAGTGGCCCTTTTAAGGGTAAGGCCTGGGCATCCAGCAGAGTGTGCTGCACAGCTGCAGCCACTTGAAGGCAATAGGGCCCTCAGGGATATAAGAGCACCTGAGGTAGGAAGGGCTCCACTTATTTATGTGAGTCAGCCTTTTCCTACATGAAGATCATTAAGTCCAAGTACTGTTCCACCATGACTGATGAACATTTGGAAGTGTGCTTGAGGCTGGCTGTCAGCAGCTACTGTCCGGACTATGCATCCTTGGCTGATTCACTTCAGTGCAAGTCATCAAAGTAAACTCAAGTAATTACAAAAAATGTTTATAGTTAATTATGTTGTGTTGTGCAATATTGGCTCATGTGGTTATGCAAGGTACACCAACATACATTGTACACATAAATGTTATATGTTATGATGGCGCGAACATTGTAAAAAAGCTCTGGTAGATCTCCGGGCCTTGCTGGGTTTCAAAGTAGCTCTCCAGCCAAAAAAGTGTGAGCACCCCTGGGTTAAGGCAATTTTACAGATCTGAGTTTGAATCTGGTGGTGGTTGACATTATTCCAATGAGAATCTTCCACAGTGCAAATTAATGGGAACAGATGCTGTGTAAAGGAAGAGACTGTCTTTGACATTTTCTTCCTCCCACAGCCCACACACCAGAATTCATAGGTATGATGACCCAGAAGAGATTTAAGTACTACGACAATGCATCCAGACATCACAGTCACACTTTCCGTTCCTTCTCCTGGAACTAATTCATGCATTACTGTGGCGACGTGGAAATTGCTTCTGCAGAGGTTGAACTTGGGCTGCTCTGATATTATCTGCAAAGAGGAAGGACATGGGTCAAATAAATGCCAAAGCACTGGCCTCAGAAAGGAGCAGTGCATGATATGGGCAGGAATTGCATCATCTGCCTGTGGGGTTCCTGTTACAGATCTTATCGCTGCAACATGAGACCAGATAGCACTAAAGCAGCTCCCAGTTTGCAAAGGTCAAGTACTGTACAAATCTAGAAACCTGGACCTTGTGCTGTCCAGCGATGTCCTTGCTCTTGACATCATTTTTAGAAATGACCTGGATGAGGAAGTAGAGGCACTGATGTACCTGGGAAGGGGGGGTCAAGGGTTGCAAATGCCCCAGGCGGCACAGGGGAGAGGGCACCATCACACTGCCATCCACTCCTCCTCTCACAGCAACCTGAAAGGATGCCTTCAGAAGGCCTTTAAACCTATGTCTGGTTTTCGGGCAAAAACTGGACATTTTAGGCTTTTAGAACACCTGTGGAGGACCAGGAAGGGCCTCCCTGGTCCTCCTAAGGGCCTAAAATAGGGGTGTCAAACATAAGGCCCACGGGTCGAGTGTGGTCCCCAGAAACAATTTATCTGGCCCCCATTATAATTGGGCTCTCCCAGCATGATAATTGGGTTGTCACATAGATGGAAAACATGAACAAGATTTGCACATTTTCTTTTCTGTCCTTTGCAGCTAATAAGTTTCTATCTGAGAGCAAAGTGCTTATTTCTGGCCATCACCTGCTTAACGATGCCACTTTTGGCCCTCAGTAGACAGCATGAATGCCAACTTCAGCCTGCTGTATGAAATGAGTTTGACACCCTGGCCTAACATGCCATTTCAAGTTTTCACCCAAAAATTGGATGCGTGGTTTAAAGGCCCTCAGGAGGCCTTAGAAGGACTTCAGAGGGCCAGGGAGCCCATGAGTGGCTTTCCCAGCCCTCCAAAGACCCCCAGATGTGACAGTGGTGGTGGTATTCTCCTGGGGGTTTGGCATTCTGCGATCCTGGCCCAGGGTGGCACAAGGGCCAAGATTGTAAGAGGGCAGAGGGGCACTTATCAATTCTGCAGGTGACACAGAGTTGGGGGGGGGGGGAATAGCTGTCGAACTGGAAGGCAGAAGCAAGATTCAGAATGATCTTGACATCCTTGACCATTGGACTTGTACCAAGAAGATGAAGTCCAAAAGAGACAAGTGCACAGTTCTGCATACATGTACAAAAAATTCAGATGCACAAGTACAAGCTGAGTCTCAGTACCCACAAGAGTTCCGTTCCCAGAACCCACGTGGATGCCAAAGATCGTGTTAAAGGAAATCTCTTTAAAAAAACAATGTCCCTTTGCTCAGCAATTTACAAACAGCCTTGCTGACCTCTGTAATGCAGTACAGAGGCATAAGGCAGACTATCCATCAATCAGTCTCTCCAGGCACTTAGAAAGGCTTCACTCCGAGGCAGCAACCCTTCACGTCACTGGGAAGGAATGCAAAGACGAGGTGATAATCACTTGCATTATTTCATGCGCTCAGGAGAACGGACGTCCCGTGCCTCAGAGTGAAGCTGTTCTAAGCACTTGGAGAGAGATTGATTGATTTGCTGCCGCCGGCTTCCCTCTCCCGCATTAACAAGGCTGTTGTTCAACAACTTTTTTCCTTCCCTTTAAATGCCCTTCTCATTGCGTTGGTGATGGGCATATTTGGGGTGTTTTCCAAAAACTGCATCAGTTTTGCCCTATCACATCTCATTTTGGAGCTACAGCATGTCCTCGTCAGTTAATGGCTCAAGCAGCTTCCTCATGAGGAAGCCAACGCCATGTCTTCTTCACAAGGAAGCTGCAGGAACCATTCACTAATGAGGTGATGCCGTATCTCCAAAATAGACGTGAGAGGGCAAAACTAATAATGCCATTTTTTAGAATCAGCACCCCAAATTCATATAAAACCCACTCTATGCCTAATAAAGGTTTGTAAGAGTCATAGAAAACCACCATAAATTTTTTTTAAAGTTTTTCTGACCCTCAGTTTCGCGGGCTGGGGTTATCATTCAAAATACTTATATACTGCTTTTCAACAAAAGAAGTTCACATACAGAGCAAGCTGCCTGCTGGGTAGGAAGACCACATCAACAGAAGCAGCAGCAGGACATTCATCAAAAGGTTAGCATTCTTTTTTTTTCAGCGGGTTTACACTTGCTGTTGGCAGATATCTCTTTCCTCTGAACTGCACACGGAAATTAATTTGACAACTTATTGCACAACTGATCTTTCTTCACAGGGCCAAGAATCAGATCCTTGTTTGGTATACTTCAGACAGCTTGTTTGGCCTGCCCATATTGGCCTGAACTGCAGTGCTTTCTCCAAACTTGGTTTTGACCGAGACTCGTAATATATGGATTTATTGATATGACTGACGAGATATATAAAAACTAGAGCCAAATAAAGGATTAGTGATATACAGGAAGGGTCCCCTTTATAAGTCAGGGTTAGGGACTAGAAAGTTTGGACTTGTAACAAAATGACTTATAAAGAGGAATTTGCCTCCATAAAAAATATACAATAGGGGAAATGGAGACCTAGCATACACCCATGCTTCTCACTGGACTTTAAGAGGCAAATTTTCTCCCAAAAGAAACAATGGAGTAAGGTAGGGTCTGCAGAGAATAGCATACAGCCCTGAGCACATACCAACCAGTGTGCCCCCCCCACCAGGCAGCCTACATATGACATCATGAACATAATGTCAGGCAGCAAATCAGAGGTGGCAGTGAGTTGGCAGGGTTACCCTGTGCCCATCCTCCCCAGTCCACTGCTTCCATGGAGTCCATCCTCTTTGGAGGATGGCTCCATCCTCTTTGCACACCGTGGTATGCAAGAAGAGAATAGATAGGGCTTAACTCTCTTCTCTGCAGCCAGCAATGCCACTTCCACCTCCTCCTTCTCCTCCACTCTACTGGCAGGTGGAGAGAAGACTAGGAGCCCAGTAGAGTATGGAGTATTCGCTCCATGACCATTGGAGGAAGTGGGACTGGAAGCAGTGGATAATGATGGTGTCACTAGTCAGGTGCAGGGGTGCAGATGGCACTGGGTGACACCTCAGGAGGGGGTGACATTAGAGGTGCCAGAGCAGGTGCCTGGCCCAGGAGCATGAGGCAGGCTGCTAATCTGAAAAGCCAGCCCCATCCTCACAAGAGGACAGCGCCAGAGCATGACAAGAAGGTGCGGGGTGAGAGGGGTGACACGAAGCCCAGTGATGTCACTAGGCTGAGGGAGAGGAATAAGCCCTCCCATCCTCCTTTCCACATCCCTTGCCTCCTCCTCCTCTTCCTCCTCTGAGAACCAGGGAAGGGAGTGCAAGGAGCCCATTGGGGCAATAGAAGATGGAGCAGTAGCACTGAGAGAGAGAGAGAGATAAATTGGGGTTTACCCCTAAGGCATGAGTCAGGAGGCTTCTTTCATTCTCTGGCATCCAGCCCCACTGCTTCCTCTGATGGCTCTACTGATCAAGATGCCAAGGGAGTAAATGAAGCAGGCAAAGCCTGGGGGTTATTCCTCTCCCTGTTCCTGCAATTTATTACAAGAACCACCATGCCAAATTGACAACACTGCAACACATAATGTCACTTTAACAGCTTGGAGGACATGGGGAGGAGAAAGAAGGGCATGAAAGGCCAGCAATTGCTGGCCCAGCCAGGATGGTGTAGTGGTTTGGGAGTTGGATTCCAACCTGGAAGATCCAGGTGCAAATCCCCACTCAGCCATGAAATGTCCTGGGTAACCTTAGGCCAGTCACTCTCCCTCAACCTCACCTACCTCACAGGGCTGTTGTGAAGAGAAAAGGAGGGAAGGGACCATGTTCATCACCCTGAGCTCCCTGGAAGAAAGGCAATATAAAAACGTGAAAAATAAATAAATAGAAGATTTGCAGGCAGGGTGACAGCAGTAAAGGATGTAAGTGCAGAACATTCTTATGTCTAGTTCTGCAAAAACATGATTTAAATGCTGCATAATGGACAGACCCCTAACAGGGGATCCCCATATGTCCACGTGCCCAGTAATAAAATCTTTCATTGACCCTTGAATCAACTGTGATATCAAAACAGCTACAGGACAGTAAAGTTAATCCTTCTGGGGACCACACAGATTTTTTTTTTTTAAAACCTAATCCTGAGTGAGACAAAACAGACTTCTGTATTTATATTACACTTAAGAATATTCTTTTTTAAAAAAAAAATGGTGGTGACAGTGTTATGCTTTTAAACTATAACATATGATAATATAGGTAAACAATATAGTCAAAGGAATTCAGTTCCACATTCACCGGACACTTGATGTCTCCAAATAAAAGATCTGCCTAGCAATAAATATCACCTTAACTTGAACAAAATGTTTAACACTTTACATACATCTTGCCTGGTCTTGGCCTCCTAGCTGAATTCATAAATGCCTTTATCGAGCCTCCCATCTGCTAATGCATCTCCCTAAAGTATCTAATCTGACAATTTACTAATTAGATATTCATCACCATGGCGTCAGAGTTCAAACACGCGGCCACAACATAAATTCCAAGTGTTGCTTATGCCTCACCACTGAGAATTGCACTCTCCAAATTAATAACAACTTTACAATTCTGTTTATATGTGACCTTAAGAATACGCCATCGTGGTGACGGGGCCTAGATTCAGTTCCAACAGCAGTAACTCACACAGGCAGTTCATACCAATGAGGGTGGGCAAGAGAAGGAAAGCTGTTTCATCCATCACAGGGCTGTGATTGGCAACAGTGGCATAACTGAAGTGGGGCTGGGGGTACATTGCCCCAGGTACCACACCTTGAAGGGGTGCCTTAGAGGCCTCTGAAAGGCACTTCCAGATTTCACCAAAAACCAGAAGTGCCTTTTGGATCCCTCTAAGATGCCATATGGGGAAGTGTTAAAAGTTGGGGCGGGGGTTGGGGGGTTATATGGGGTATGGGGGTGTTAATCTTTTTGACCCCCCCAGGTGCCTCCTTAGCTATGCCACTGTTGGAAAACATGGTATTTATGAAATTTTCCTTGTACACTTTTTATGCATGGAAGAGATGTCTCTAAGTTCAGGTGTCAGTCACCCAAGGAAACTTGATAAAGTTTCCCCATCATCTTGAGGCCCCATCACCATGTTGGCCATGTTAAGAACCACACAAAAACAGAATTTTAAGTGGAGTGGCAGCTCAGAGGGAGCTCTGTCAGTTAGGGGGGAAGGGACCATCTGCTTGCCTGCTTCATCCATGTCTAACTTGACTTGTTAGATCTGCCCAGGTGGAGGAGTACCAGCCAAGGGAGGGTTGTTAATTCATCTTTGATGGAGGAAGTGCTGCCAAATGTTTTAAAACAGGCTGCGATTCACACCCTCCTGAAGATACCCTCGATGAACTCCACTTTTGTTCGAGAACTATTGGCTAGTTTCTACCCTCCCATTTCTGGGCAAGGTGGTGGGATGTCATCTCCAGCAGATGGCACTAGCTAGATCCCTTTCAATCTAGAATTATCCTAGAATCTAAGATTATCTAGATCAGTGGTTCCCAAACTGCAGGTCAGGACCCACTGGTGGGTTATGACCTGAGTTTTAGTTGGTTGCCAAAGGGTGATAGAAATATTGGACAACTAATTGTCTCAAGCCCCAAGTCTATTCAAAAATCAGATACTGTAACTGTTAATTACTCTGCAAAGAACTCAGCTCCTGCAGTTTGCACGTGTATATATGTGTAAATAGAAGGAGGTAAATGTTTACCTTTTTCCTGATTATTACTTATAAAGTATTTCTTCCTAAATCACCTTTTTTAAAGTCTGGTAAACCTAGGTGGGACCCAACAGAATGTTGTTTTAAAAAGCGAGTCCTGGTGCTAAAAAGTTTGGGAACCGCTGATCTAGATCCCTTTAAAGGGAATGACACTGATTATCTAGATCAGGGGTCTCCAAACCTTTTGGCTAAAGAGCCGCATCAAATATCTGGCATGGTGTGGAGGGCCAGAAAAAAATTTAAATATAAAATTTAAATAAATAAGAGATGGAACTTAGATGAGTGAATAAATGAATGAATGGGCTCATTCATTCAACCTCTCTGGCCCTCAGAACACCCTCCAGACACAATCAGAGCACGGTTCTGGTTATGTTCAGTTGAGTGGGCCAGAGGCTTTCAGGGGACAAGAGGTTGGCTGCAGGCCGGAAAGAGGTTTGCTGCGGGCTGCATCTGGCCCCCGGACCAGGGTTCGGAGACCCCTGATCTAGGTCCCTGTGCATAATAACCATAATAATAAAAATCTGCATGGGAACTTCATGGGGGAGAGTATCCCTGTTGTTCCTGCTGTACTTCTAGTTAAGAAGACAATAGGGCAGGTGAGGCACCCAGCCTAGAGCGTCAGCTCAACTCATCGCGCTGATGTCCTGGGGTGCCATCTCACTTCCGGAGGAGATGATAGGGCAGGGGCGCCCAGCCTAGAGTGTCAGCATGACGGGAGTCGCAACTCCTGTTGTGCTGCCTCTCTAGGACACCCCTTTCCTCTCCTCCTATAGAAGAGGAGGGCAGGGGGCAGCCCAGTCCAGCGCTGAGTCGCTGGCAGAGAGGCAGCTTCTTGCTGCCTCTCCACAGCGACCTGGGCGCCAAGGTTTTTTGTTTTTTTTTAAGGGACAGAAGCCAGCGGACTGCCAGATCCTCTACTATTAAGAAAAAGGCGGGTGGGGGTAAGGCTTGAGGAGGCGCCCCCAGAGGGTAGGCACCCAGGGTAGTTGCCTCGTTTGCCCCCCTCCAGGTATGCCAGTGCTTCTGGATAGCTTTTGACACCATCAATCCTGGTGTCCGTCTGGAGCCGAAGAAAAATGCCCATTCAAACCCGCTGTGTATGAACCAACCAGTCCTACGTCAAGTTAAGTACAAATAAACGTGTCACCCATCAATGCATTTTACCAGGTCAGATACCCACAACACATAATCCTGCATCACCTGGATGTGAGATTGGTCCGTGGACTGTTCGAGGACTTCTGTCCCTTTAAAAAACTGCATCGCTACATGGAACTTGGCAGTTATGGCTTCCCCACTTTAGAGATCATAAACACAGCCCTGCTCTGGTTGATATCACACTTAAATGTCACATCTTTCAGTTAGGATTCTGCATCTCTTTAGCCATTACTTCTATCCGTTCTTTGTATGGTATGCATGTTTATTTACAAGTAGGTTCCTCAGAGTTCAAGGGGAGATTACTCTCAAGCAACCATGTATAGCAGCAATTTTCAACCTTTTTCATCTCACCGCACATTGATAAAGCACTAAAATTGTCAAGGAACACCAGCAGGTTTTGCAGTGTTGTTGTTTTTTTTTAAACAATTGACAAGGCACACCATGTGTTTTTTTGGGGGGGGAGGGGGTCACATTCCACAATGGCTCAACTAATAAATGACCCTCCCCAAACTCACACCAATGAGCCATGGCACCGTAACTGAAGATTGCTGCTGTATAGGATTTCAGCCATCGTATGTGCCAGACAGATAAATAGCATCAGCAGAACCATTTCATAACAGTACAACAGCTCATCTCTAGTGTAACTGAGGGGTTTCCCAGCTGTTGGCTTACTCAGAGAATATAATTACCTGGTGGCGTAGCTAGAGGGGGGCGGAGCACCCAGAGCCACAGCACAGTGGGCAAGCAGCCCTTCCCTTCGGAGCCATTCCTGGTGGGGGGCAAAGCAGAGCTCCATTTCCCCCCCTGCCGGGAATGGCTCCAAAGGGAGGGGCTGCTTGCCCACCGTGCTGCGGCTCTGGGTGCTCTCCCCCCCTCCAGCTACACCACCAGAATTACCAACTATTTTTCTGGCAGGGTCCCAGGGTCTTTATCAACCGTGCAACATGCAGGCAGAAATAAAGCAGATGAAAAATTTTCTTGGCATGGGGATGTAATTACATCAAAGCTTCATTTTAAAAAAAAAAGTGCCATATTATCAGGCAGCGGGTACAGGCCCCAGAGCCCTGCCAGAGAAAAACCTGGTTAACCCTCCAGCAGAGCAGTGCCATCACTAGTGTTTCCATCACCCAGTGCAGGAGGCCAGCGCGTCACCCTCATGATGGACCTTCTCCCATAGAGGGGGCAGGGCACCGACCCAGGCGGTTGGCATGATGATGTACCATGGCCCCATCCCTGTTGGTTTTTTGGCAATAACTTTTGATCAAATAGAGCTATTTCAACACAGTTTTTTCATTGTATTCTGCACGAAATTACACATCAAATGATATATAACATGATGATATTAATCAAAAATACCAAAAGTTTTAAGTTTCATTACAAAAGCTAGTCCAATATAATACATTACTATTTATTATACATGCATTTTTTTCTGGGCACACTTGCTTAACAACCCACACAAGTAATCATGAAGAATTTGGGTTTGGAAACAAGTTTCATCAGTTCAAATGAAAGAGTAAGCTTCCTAGCAGACAGCTGTGTTTGTCCACCCACTTTTCAAACAGAAACACATTGAAAGCAGTATCAAGTCACCTTTGTTATCTTGCATGAAAAAGGCAGATAATAGAATAGGTCCACACCCTGAGTTGTAGCCAAAGAATCTGAGTGAGGACTAAGTCCAAGGGAAAGTAACAAGAGTTAAGTTAGTCATGATTTGTCCAAGTTCAGGAGTGCTCATCATGAACTCTTTGGCTTGCAATCCCTTAATGACACCACATTTTGGCATTTGTAGCCATGCGGACCTCCCTAGCCCCACAATGGCACCTTCCCCCCCCACACACACACAGGTTGCTGCCCCCTGCACACAAATCCACTTGCCTGGAATGCACGGTGCCTCATGCAACTCCAGAATGTGACGGGGAAGCCTCCTGAAGGTTCCCCAACACTTTAAACTGCTTCCAGCAAACCTGAAGCACAGTTTCCAACCCCATCATGAGCCTCAGGGAGGCTTTTGTGGGATCCTAAAGGTGCGTGAGGCTCTGCACCGGGGGCATTTGCCCCATCAAGTAAATGGGAGGTCCGCCACTGATTTGTAGGTCAATGAATAGCCTGTTCACCTAATTTGCTTAGACTAAAATGCCATACACACACTTATCGGGGAATAAAGGCCCAATCCTAAACAACACACGCTGGCCCAGCGCTGTTGCAAAGATGCCATAATAATAATAATAATAATAATAATAATAATAATAATAATAATAATAATAATACAGGTATTTCTATACCGCCTTTCTTGGTCCTCAGATTTCTCCTTAGACTTTATTCAAGGTGTTTTACATAGGCAGGCAAATTTAAATCCCCATAGGGATTTTTACAATTTGAAAGAAGGTTTCTATCTTTCAAGAAACCACAACATTCAGATGTTACTTCCTTGATCTGGTCGCACATTCTGGCCTCCATCCTCCCACACTCAGAGCAGATGGAATAGCTCGGCTCAGCTTGTCAGCTGCTTCAAGGTCACACGGTGCCGGTGGTCTCGAACTGGCGACCTTCGGATGTTATCTTCAGGCAAATGGAGGCTCAACCCTCTAGCAAGCATCAGTGCCATCCCAGTGCCAAAGCAGGCTTGGCGCAAGCCCGCGCTGGGCCTGCGCAACTTGGTCGAACACCACCAGGCCCGCGCTGGTGGTCGAACACCACCAGGCATTCCATGTGAGTGGCAGAAGGTGAAATGGTAAGTTGGGACAGGGAGCGAGGCATTCCAGGGTGGAGGGAGGTTAGAGGAGGGTGCAGGGTGGGAGGGGAGCAAGAACAACAGAGCTCAACTCTACTGGATCCAAAGCCACATGTTGGGCCTTCCGGCCTGACATGGGGCTTCTTTACTCTGTGCCAGCTATTTAGCTGGTACAGAGTTGAGTAGCCGTATTGTGGGGCTGCTTTCCTTACTCGGGGAAGGGGACAAATGTCCCCTTCCTCTGAGAAGCTGCCCACAGCTACCTGCCACCCATAGAATGCAGCGGCAGCCAATTCGGCACCACCGCAACTGTGGGCACCAAGCAGCTCAGGCTGGGACTGTAAGTCCCATTGACCTCAGTGGCACTTCTGAGTAGACATGCATAGGATTCTGCTGCTAATTGACCTATGTTTGTATTATTATTTTTGAACATGTACATTACCTTTAATTGTTTCATATGAATCACGAAGCTGTCAAGTGACCCCAAGTAAGATCTCAATTTCAGTGGAGCTTACTCATAGGTTTAGGCATGGGGGCGGGGGCGGGGAGAAGAGACCAAAGGGCCAAGGAGCAAGTCGCAAGCAAACCGTTGATGTCACAGAATGTTCGCATACAATAATGATAGAAAATAACAGTGCAGGGCAGAAAACTCATTCATTTCCTTAGCACAGTGGTTCTCAAAACTATTCAGCATCGGGACCTACTTTTTAGAATGACAATCTGTCAGGACCCACCAGAAGTTACGTCATGGCCAGAAGTGACATTATGAAGCAGAAAATTTTTTAACACCCCCTTACGACAAAATCAATGGGCACAATCCTAACCAGGTCTACTCAGAAGTAAGTCCCATTTTGTTTAATGGGGCTTACTCTCATGAAAGTGTGGTTAGGATTGCAGCCAAAGTTAATTAAAAATTTACAATAAGTATATATTTAAAATAAAGAAGAAGCTTCCCAAGCAGTTGCTGATTTGTTTAAAAAACATTTAATTCCCCAAATTAAATTCCCCAAACATTCCAAAGGCTGAAATCCACACTTACCCAGGAATAATAATACCCATTGACTATCATTGTTAAAAGCATATACATAGTAGCCTATTAAAAGCTCAGATCTGTAACATTTCCCCCTAATGCTGTCATATACCATGGTAGCATCGTCTAATATAGTAAACCAGTGGTTCTCAAACTTTTAGCACCAGGACCCACTTTTCAGAATGAGTATCTGTCACAACCCACCAGAAGTGATGTCATTACTGGAAGTGACATCATCAAGCAGGAAATTTTTAAACAATTCTAGCCTGCAATCCTACCCACACTTATCCAGGAGTAAGTCCTATTGACTCTCATTGGTCAAAACATATACATAGTAGCCTGTTAAAAGTACAGAGCTGTCACATTTCCCCAAATGCAGTCACATACCATGGCTGCATCAAATCTAATATATTAAAAATAAAATATTGAAATGAATGGTGACCCACCTGAAATTGGCTCACAACCCACCTAGTGGGTCCTGACTTGCAGTTTGAGAAACACTGCATTCAACATACACAGTGAAATAAATGGGGACCCACCAGGAATGGGCTTGCAACCCACTCAGGGCCCAATCCTATCCAATTTTCCAGGACTGGGGCAGCCACAATGCAGCCTCAAGGAAAGGAAACAAATGTTTCCATACCTTGAGGAGGCCTCTGTGACTGCCTCCCCACCACAGGATGCAGTGCATGCCCCATTTGCATGGCTGCACAGGCACTAGAAGATTGGATAGGATTGGGCCCTTAGTGGGTCCCAACCCACATTTTGAGAAACACCGTATTAAACATAAAATATACATTGCAATAAATGGGGACCCACCAGAAATAGGCTTGCAACCCACATAGTGGGTCCCAACCCACAGTTTGAGAAACACTGTATTAAACATAAAATACACAGTGAAATGAATGGGGACCTACCAGAAATGGGCTTGCAACTGACTTTGTGGGTCCTGGCTTGCAGTTTGAGAAACACTGTATTAATCATAAAATCTACATTGAAATGAATGGGGACCCATCAAAAATTAGTTTGTAACCCACTTAGGGCCCAATCCTATCCAATATTCCAGTGCCGGTGCTGCTGTGCCAATGGGGCGTGTGCTGCATCCTGTGGTGGGGGAGGCAGTCACAGAGGCCTCCTCAGGGTAAGGGAAAGTTTGTTTCCCTTATCTTGGTGCTGCACTGTGGCTGCACTGGTGCTGGAAAGTTGGATAGGATTGGGCCCTTAGTGGGCCCTGACCCACAGTTTGAGAAACACTGCATAGTGCTATATCCCTTTTTTGTATCAATCACACACACACACACAAAAAAAATCACTTTTTTGGGGAGGCGGGAAGGAGGGGTTAGCCTGATCCGCCAGCCACCAACTCATAGTTATAGTGAATGGCTCCCCCCCCCCCCCCGGAGTAAAAGCCAGGATTGCTCCTATAGAGGCCACTGGAAGGCTGAGTCAGCACATGCCTTTGCCATGACCTGATCAGAGGCACCTCCTTCCTGGCAAGGCAAAGAGCCCGCCTTATCGCCACCCCTGCGGCGCCTGCCCAGCCTCGCCCCTTGCACCAGGTGGGCGCGTCTCGAGCAACGCAGTGTCAATTTCAGCACCTCCCGCAGCCCTGGCTGGAAGCGCAAAAGGTATTCGGGGGGCTCCGCCATTGGCTGGGCCGCTGCAAGCTGCCCGGCCCTGATTGGCTGCAGGACGTTCCTTTGTTCCTTTTCTCCCCGCTGCGGAAGTTTGATGAGTCTTGATCCAACTGCAGCAGCTGGAGATGTGCGAAGAGGCCATCGCTGGCAAGTTGCAGTAGCAGCGCAGCCTGCCTTGCGCAACCACCTCCTGGACTGTCAGAGGGGTGGAGGAGGAAGAGGAAGAGGAAGGTGGCTGTGGGGCTGCTCCGCGTCTGTCCTCGGGGTGCTGAGTGCCTAGTGGTGGGTTGATCATGGACTTGGAGAGCAAAGTCAAGAAGGTAAGGACCTGGCAGTGGGATGAGCCAGGCAGATGCTACCTGTCTTTGGGCAGCCAACGCCCCACTCCCTCTTGTTGCTCCATTGTTCTCTCCGCCCTCTCCTGCTGCTGCTGAAATCCCAAACCTATCTGGGTGGCTTTGCCTTTCCCTATCAGGATGAGACCTCCAGTTGCCTCATCCCCATCCTATCTCTCCTCCTTCTCCTCCTGCTGGAATCCCAAACCCATCTGGTGACTTTGCCTTTCCCTATCAGGATGCGACCTCCAGTTGCCCCATCCCCATCCTATCTCTCCTCCTCCTGCTGGAATCCCAAACCCATCTGGTGACTGCCTTTCCCTATCAGGATGAGACCGCCCCATGCCTCATCCCCATCACATCCAAGGGGAAAAAGCTGCTGCAGAAGAGGTGTTTAGCCTCCTTACCCTTTTATTTTTTCCAAGCCCCAATTATGAGTGTCTGGACTGAAACAGGGTGACCAGACGTCCTCTTTTTTTCCAGGGCATGTCCTCTTTTTTAACCTGGTGTCCTGGAAAATAACTTCAATGTCCTCCTTTTCCCTGTTAGCAGACAGCCCACAGCCTTCTTGTAATAAATAAATAGTATATAATTATTATAGTTTAAACTGCTTTGTGAACTTTTTTTGTTGAAAAGTGGTATATAAATAATAATAATAGAGTTTTAAATTTAATAATATAGTGTTTAAATTAACACCATGCAATCAATATACCAGTGTTTTCAGCTTTATTTTGTCATGTCCTACATTCTTCCTGGATGTCCTACATTTTGGGCTGCCTTGCCTCCTTTTGTCTTCTGACATCTGGTCACCCTGACTGGAACTGTCCTCAGTGCAATCCTAGGCAGGTTTACTCTGAAGTAGTTCCTATTTTGCTCCATGAGTCTTAGGCTGCCATCCTATACCCACTTTGCTGAGAGGGAAATCTCATTGAACACAATAGGACTTACTGCTTCTGAATACACATGCATAGGGCTGCACTCTTAGAACCTGATCCTATCCAACTTTCCAGCTTCAGTGCAGCGCTCAAGCTAGGTCTCTTAGCTTGACTCCCTTACCTTGAGGAGGCCTCTGTGACTGCCTTCCCACCATAGGAGACAGCACGTGCAGCATCAGTGCTGGAAAGTTGTATGGGATTGGGCCCTTAGTCCCTTGAAAGTGTCTTTAAGATTGTGCTCTGTGGTTATTAAACTGGGTTCTAATATTCTGAAATGGAGAGAATGGCCTTTTTCCGCTGCCTGATGTGCACAGTGTAGTTTGTCCAACCGAGGACTGTTGGCTTTTGTTGTTGTTATCATTATTGTTAATAATGACTTGCTCTCAAAAGTCTTAAGATATTAGTCAACGTTCTCCAAAGCTGGGTGATATTTGGAAGCTGTTTAGGAAACTGAAACAAGTTGACTGCAAACTTTGTTCCTTTTAAAAAAAAAAGCATAGCAATTGGTGCCGAAATAATACAGGAAATGAAGAAGTGCATCACCTTGTGCTCTATATGTACAACAATCTAATGACCAGAGTTGATCTAGGATTGCTTACTGTGGTTGGTTTTGTCTCTGCAAATGTGGGTGGGAGCAAGATTCACAGATCAGAGTCGCCTTTTTAAATTCATTCAATTCTTTGGTGTTTCTTTGCAATTTGAAAGCATTCTGACCCTTAAGCTTTTTAACTTCTTATGACTGCATTCTATTAATGTAATCTGGATATTTCTAATTCTTGTATTCGGATTCTATTACTCTGAGCTAGACTTAGGGTCTCCAAACTTTTCAATATGAGGGCCTCACCGTAGCCACATTGTCTATTTTATACATTTTCACGGGCCAAAAGAAATCAGTTTTATTTATGAATGAATGAAATTTAAGTGAATGAATATGTTTGACTTGGAACTTTTTTGTAATCAGCATAATATGATTCAGAACAAAAGTGAAATGTGATAATTACAAAGAAACAGTGCAGTGCTTAAAAGAAGAAATTGTATATAATAAGTAAAAATGTAAAACTTTAGCCAATGCTCTGATTTAAAAAAGGGCAAGTTGCTAAGGACCAGATATGCCCCCCCCCGGCCACAGTTTGGAGACCCCTGAGCTAGACCATGGATGAACAGATGGTGAACCACAGCCCACTAGGAGACCACCTCATGGCAACTTGGTCTAATCCAGCAAGGATGTCCTTGGTGCTCTTAAAACAAGAATGCAAGAATGCTTAACCCAGGATTAGTTATACATTGCTGCTAAGAGATTTCTGAGCAGGGTCCCTTGCTTTATACTTTTTAAAACCCTTTTGGTGGACCACTAAGATTGTAGTTACAGTGATAGTGAACCACGTAAGACTGTAGTTTGGTGCAATCTGGGGTAGTCTGGTGCTCGTCCTGTGGCATAGGTAGAATTGCTTAATCCAGACTTGGAGAATGTGCCTGAAGCTATTACCTCCCTCCTCTGGAGCATTCAGGCATGTGTGGCTCAGAGCCCAGAGCTCTCATAGTTCATTCACTCATCAGCTGAAACCGGCTGTAGTGTAGTTACAGCAGATAGGAGTAGGGGAAGAGAGCAGATGAATGAACTGGACGCCACTGTTCACTGTTGCATGCTGAATGACCATCAGATCCCCTTCTCCTCTATTGCTCTGGGGAGACAAGAGCAGGTTGAATGAACTATTCAAGGCCCCTTGAAGGCCCATAGATACTAAGTCAAACCTTTGGTTCATCTACCTCAGGGGTGTCAAACTTGTTTCATATAGTGGGCCAAATAGCATTCATCATGCATGCTGAGGGCCGGAAGTGATGTCATTAGGCAGGAAGTGATGTCATTAAACAGGCCATAACCATAAATAAGCACTTTTCTCACTTAAGAACCATTAGCTGTAAGTGTCAGAAGAGAAAATATGCAGATCTTGATCATATTTCAAGATATGGGAGAGCCTAATTTTCATGTGGGCTGCCCCTTCAGCAGTAACAGCACAGCTCAGCAGCTGAGAGCCTGAGGGCCAGATAAAAAGCTTCCATGGGTCACATCCAGCCCCTGGGCCTTATGTTTGACACCCCTGACTGGCAGTGTCTTCTCAGCATTTGATTTTTTTGTGGTCAATCTGCACCTGCAGATTTTTCTGTGGTCAATCTGTTGGTGCAGTCTGTAGGTTGAACCCAGGACCTCCTATTTGCAAAGAAAGACCTAGGCTCAAGACTTCCCAGCATCTGAAGTGCTGACCTTCCTTGCCTAGTGGTGTGCCAGCCTCTGTGAACCCCTTCCCTACTTAGGAAAAATGGGACAGAGATGAGGAAGTATGGAGAGTAGAGTAGCTGGCTACAGTGTCTGGTGCCTCGCTACTTTATCCTTCCTCTTCCATGCAATTTTCTTTCCTTTCCTTTTCCCATTCCAGGGAGTGGGAAGAAGAGAAGGATGGTGGGTGGTAATCTGCTGCCTGAGGGCCCAATCCTATCCAACTTTCCAGCACCGGTGCAGCTGTAATGCAGCCCCAAGGTAACGGAACAAATGTTCTCATACCCTGAGGAGGGCTCTGTGAGTCCACCACAGGATGCAGTGCACACCCCATTGGCACAGCTACACTGGCACTGGAAAATTGGATAGGATCGGGTCCTGAGGCATTTTCAGTTGGCTTCATCAATGTAGCTGACCTGCTACAGTCCTTTCTTAAGGTTCCAGGCACCAAGTTAACTCTGTGGCACTAGAAGTGGGCTGGATGAGACGATGGCTACTTTTTGAAGGTGCTCAGTGGATTTCATATGTGAAACTGGGTACTGTGTCTGCAAGATTGCTTCCATTTCACAGTACTCTCCTACATGATCCCATGCATCAATAGTTGCATTTCGGAGCTCGCCATACAAATGGCTTGTACAGCAAGCCTATCCTGATGAACCAATTCATTCGATCAGCACTGAAATTGCTCAATATCCTGACTTTTCAAAAAGGACATCTATGAAAGTTAATCTGGTTTTAGAGGCGAATGAATGGGATGATATTTTGCACACATAGAAAAGAAGCTGTTTAGTAGAGGGGGGTGTATATTAATTGGAAAGCGCATCGGGGAAAGGAATGCAGTCCATGACTTCTGCTTTGTACATGCTTTTCTCCAAGCAGATATAATCTTCTCCTCCATTTGTTGTTGTGGTGGTGTAGTTTTCCGTTTACTACATGAAAGAGATCTGACATAACTGTCAGTGATGTAAAGGTGAAAGCAAGCCCCAGGAAACTTACTCAAGCTTGTATACCAGGGAGCTTCTAGTTTATAAATGGCTATGTGCCAGATTTTGTTCAGGTTTTTTATTACACTTGGAGCAAAAGTGAGAGAAAAAGGTTTTATTTTTTTGCTTTGTTTTCCAAATTCCGCTGTACAGAAAGCGGTGTAATGCATGTTTAATTCAAAATTTACATTATAATTTATGAATTATAATGGCTTTAAAAGTGTACTAGGTAGGTGATGTAGTGTCAGCCAATGCAGCCGCAATCATAACCTATGCCAATAATAAATAAAAACCAAATAAAATTGCTTAATTTTTCACAGATTTCAGGTATTTTTTTCCAATAACGAGACGTGCAGAAAGCATGGTTATGTGTCTTTATTTAATCACCATTTCCTCCACCCTCTATCTATCAGGGAATATCAGGAGGCCATTTTTAAAGACATATAGGGCCCAATCCTATCCAACTTTCCAGGGCTGGTATAGCTGTGCTAATAGGGCATGCGCTGCACCCCGCAGTGGGGAAGGCAGCCCTTAAAGTGGGGAAGCCTCCTTAAACCATTTCTGCCCAACATTGCATATACGCAACAAGGGCCAAATGTGTACACCTAGGTCATTTGATGAGTACCTGCTGCTGTGTGATGGTTTGGCTAACTGGATAATACCCTGATTTCTTTGCATCAATATATTATCCAGCTTGTATTAACTTTGATTTTTCTATTAATGAGGTGAGTGGAAGAAAAGACACGCAAAACTCATTCTTTTTAGAAAAGAATTTTCTAGGAAATACTCCCTCCTAAAATATGGTCTCCAGCTAATAAGTATTGTAAGAAAGATCACTTATCTACCATTTGAACAAATCTGTTGAGAACCTAAGAATTTTTCTTCAGTGGATACCTTCAGATTTATCTGCAGGAGCCCCAGTTATGTTCCAAAATTTATGTTGTGGTGGGGGACAGTGGGGCAAGGCCTGGCAACAAGCAGAAAATTGGGAATGATATATCTGCACTTTCATATACCCTTCCCGAATGTCTCTGTTTAGAAATTAGGGGCAATAAATATTTATAGGAGGTTTAAGAGATCCAGTTTCTGAAGACTATAAAATTTAATAAGAGGGTAAATATTATGCTAGTGTGCACATAAACAATATGGTAGTTATGAAAGTATAGTCTTCAACAATGTCGGAGAGCAGGAAGCATAGGCTAACCACTCTTTCTGGAATGATGCTTCTGTAATTAATTACAACGAACTTTTTTTTTTCCTAAACTGTAAGACATGCAGCGTGAAGTGAATGACTCTATTCCAATACAGCACATGAACACATCCCAGTATTCCAAAACTGCATAATCTTTTGATCTTGGTGATGCTTTTTGGTGGTCCTGTCTTTGTGAAAATGGTTGCCATTAATTGTGGCCCAACAGAAAACTTTGATGCACTGTGATTTCAGGCTTCTTGATGCTACAGAGAGTTCCTAAGTTCCCATGACTTGATTTTTTTTTTTTTTTTTTTGGGGGGGGGGGGGTTTGTCTCTTGATCTTGTGTAACTTAGAAGCCCTGTGGTAAGTGCATCTGAAAACTTACAGCTGTATTTATTTTTCACATTTTTATACATACCTTTGTCCAAAGAGCTCAGGGTGGTGCACCTTGTTCCTTCCTTTCTTTTTTTGTGTTTACAACAACCCTGCAAGGTAGGTGAGGCTGAGAGATGGTGCCTGATTCAAGGTCACCCAGGAAGCTTCTTAGCTGAGCAGCAATTTGAACCTGGATCTTCCAGGTCCAGGTTCAACTCTTGATCCACTACACCATCCTACCTTCCCAGTATTTTTGGTCTGCTGTTTTAGAAACCAAGTAGGCATTAATAATAATAATGATAATAATAATAACTAGGTATTTATATACCGCCTTTCTGGTCATCGGATTACTCCTCTGACTTTATTCAAGGCGGTTTACATAGGCAGGCGTTTCTAAATCCCTCAAGGGGTTTTTTACAATCATAGAGGTTCTCTCTTTCAAGAACCAACCACATTTCAGAATGGATCTTCCTGGTTTGGTCTCACTTCTGGCCTCCAGTTCTCCCACACAGGCTGACAAGCAGTTCCATCCCTCACATGGAAGGCAGCCAAGATGCTTCTTGCTCACACCAAGAGCAGGTGGAATCACTCTGCTCACCTTGTCAACTGCTTCAAGGTCTCGCCATTCTCAGCCGTTCAAGGAGCTGCCGGTGTCCTCAAACTGGCTACCTTCTGATGTTATCTTCAGGCTAACGGAGGCTCTACCCTCTAGACCAGATCTCCTGCCCTCCTGCCCTTAGTAATTGTCTGCATTCAAGTTGAGAATTTCAATTTTTGACATTGTTTTGGCAAACAGTGCTTTGTTTCAGGCCTAGCAATTGTAAAGCGATTGAGGTGACACTTCTGAACAAAAATTATATTTCCTTATTATCTTACCAAGTCCATAAATTTTAGAAAGTGATACTGCAAAGAACAATGGCTTATGTGTTATTAAATTAAGGCCAAACACACACCCCACGGTTGTTGAGCCTTACCTTCTCCAGTGCCAGAACGTGTGTCGCTATGACCATGGCAGTAAGTTTTTGAAAAGGATGGAGACTATTCTCCATCATTTGCTTATTCAAAATGTTATGCTGAGTTGGGAATGGGAAAGATTTGCAGGAAAAGCAAACAGAAGGCATCACTATGAGACCACGTGGCACATAATACAATTGGAACATAAAACTGTGGGTCAGGACCCACTGGTGGGTCACCAATGGGTAATGGAAAGATCAGCTAACTAACTGCCTCAAGCCCTGAGGCTATTGCAAAATCAGATACTGTAGCTGCTAACTGCCCTGCAAGGAGATGAGCTCCTACAGTTTGCAAGCATATGAAAATATAGAGAGATAAGGTTTGAGGGTCTCATTTCTGGTTATTACTTAGATAAATAAATAAAATATTATTTATTTTTAGACCTCCTTTTTTAAAAGCCTTCTAAACCTAGGTGGGTCCTGACAGCATTGTTTTTAAAATTGGGCCCTGGTACTAAAAAGTGTGGGAACCACTGATATAATAGATCAGCCTTTTATCATCCACCATGCCTCCCAAGAGAGAATCTGGGTTTTTTCATGGCAATACAAAAATTGGCAAATTATATCTTTGTGTGGCTTATAGCCGGCCTCTTCTTCCTTTTTAGAAGAATCCCCCTCCCCTTTCTAGAAAAAATTTCTTTTACTTTCAGTCAAGTACTCCATTTGGTAGCAATTGGAGACAAAGCAGCATCTTGGGTTAATTTGGAGAGAACAGGAACTCTTTCTTGTTTTCTAGGAAGGGTGTTGCCTTTTGGAGGGGAGGGGGAGAAAAGTGATGTAATAGGACAGGTTCTAAATCTTAGCGTATTATAATACAGGCTTGGCCTTAAATTTCAGGTTTTAGAGGGATTTAGGAAAAGTAGTGCCAAACTCAATACAGTATGCAGGCTAAGGTGGTAAAAAGCTCTGTGTCTTAGGGTTTGGGTATCCCAAGATACCAACCCCTGGGGCTGCTTGAGTCTCTTATTTGCTGAAATTCCAGCATTATTCAGAAAAGGATGGAAAATATGATAAAAGACTCCCTGAGTAATAAGAGTCTCTTGAATTGCCTTTGTTTCATCTTGGGGGTGGGTGGGTATCTGGTGCAACAGGCTTCTCCTGTTTCAGTTGCCATTTGGTCTGTAACCATAAGAGCTTTCAATCCTGGTAGTCAAGCCAATTTGGTAAACCCCTCTTCACTGTGCTCCAGCCTGAGCCTCCCTGACTGGGCTTGAACCCAGGAGCGGGTTTCAGTTACTGGGGTCTCCAGTTCACATACCAATCACTCTGGATTAGCTCTCACAACCAAGTCCCCTCGTTCCATCAGTCCAATAATCCAGTCAGCTGTAATAGATAGGATTTATTGAAGAGAAAGTTAAAGAATAGTTATACAGACAGGCACTGCATCAGTCATAGATTTCCGAATTTAGCATAGAGCAGTGTTTCTCAAACTGGGTCGGGACCTACTAGGTGGGTCACAAGCCAATTTCAGGTGGGTCCCCATTCATTTCAACATTTTATTTTTAATATATTAGACTTGATGCTACCCTGGAATATGGCTGCATTTGGGGGAATGTGACAGACCTGTACTTTTAACAAGCTACTATGTATATTCTTTTAACAATGATAGTTAATGGGACTTACTCCTGGGTAAGTGTGGGTAGGATTGCAGCCTAGGATTGTTAAAAATTTTCCTGCTTGATGATGTCACTTCCGGTCATGACATCACTTCTGTTGGGTCCTGACAGATTCTCATTCTAAAAAGTGGGTCCTGGTGCTAAATATTTGAGAACCACTGTGGTGGAGCATATCAATGCAATACAACACTCGGCAATAATAAAACAATAAAGACTAACTCTAATTCTATCGCTCAGCAAAGTCTTACACTTTCAGAGTGCCAGTCTAACCCATCTTTGCTGCAGTCAAGGCGGGTCCGTCATGTCAGAACGGTCAAAGCTCAGGCCCCCCTTGGCCGGAGATGAACTAAGACAAAACTGTAACAAAGGAAAGCTGCTTCCTTCCACCTTTATAGATCTCCTGACCCATCCACCAATTCGAACTCAGATCCAGCCGAACATTCTAGGTGTGAACGTGCCACAAGCCTTCTCTCTCATGGTGGACTCCCCCTGCCCAACCTGAAAATTCACAGCTGCATCTTCTTGTTAATCAAGCCGGCCTTGAAGCCAGTTTAGCAGCTTGATACCTTATCTGAGGGCCCTGTGAAGCTGCCTCCTCCACTGTGCTCTCAGACCCGGTATGTGCTAATGAGCACTCTTGATTGCAGCTGGGTCTTTTAGCTCGGGACTAGTAACATGGCTACAAGCAGAAGCTTTCCTTACTCTGATGTTACCTGATCACCCAATGTTCACTTTTCTGTCACATGTGGCGTAGTGAACATAAATGGCAAGATAGTTACAAGACAGAGGAATATGACATCATTTATGGCATTCCCTCTGAGATGCCATGTTTTTGTTTTCAGAGGTGTGATTGTTGATTCAAGTTTATTGTCCAGAATCAGTCACTGAGAAAAGATTACATGTTCACACACACAAAGTATAGACTCCACTTCCATCAGTAGTGTTCATGGGCTGGCCAGGGTGGGGTGACACAATGATGCTGTCATGTCATTTCTCCATCATCACATCATCCCCCTGCTCCTGGAATGGCTCTGATTTGAAGCCAGGGGAGGGCCCCACAGCCCTCCGCTCAACGCTCTGAGCACTTGGGTGGCAAGCTTCATACATCCATCCTTGGGGAGAGCCCAGAAAACTGCTGGAGCACCTTGGGGACAGCCCTACCCATGCTGCGTGACTGTCTTCCACAACATCTGGGGCGACTCAAAGATTAGGAGATTTGGTGCAGTGTCGTGGCTAAGGCAAAATCCTCGAGGCAAAATCCAGAGCTGGAGTCCCTGAGGCAGTTCATGGCTGAACACAGTCACATTCTGGCAACTCCTGCGACGCCGCTGGAACCAACTGTATTGGCTTCTGCCTTTCCATTGGACCATTTCAGTGACGTGGAGAGGGGGGATTTGCTGCATGGGTAACAGCCTATCCTCCATACCTACTTTACCCAGGCTTCGCGCACTGGAGAGGACAC
The DNA here is from genome assembly GCF_035046505.1 of Tiliqua scincoides. NCBI lineage: Eukaryota > Metazoa > Chordata > Lepidosauria > Squamata > Scincidae > Tiliqua > Tiliqua scincoides. Next base: position 13,084,374 of record NC_089827.1, on the reverse strand, counting down.
TCTGTTCCAGAACCACCATTCAGAGCGTGACACCATAGTCTTCCAAGACTGAAGGATGCCAGTGGCTAAGATCTGGATTAGATCTTACTTCTCACGCGGTCACCTTAAGCAAGCCGTCCCTTCCCATCCTCTGCCCTCCTTTATGCAATATAGAGACAACAATATTAATTGCTTTCAATGATGTCACTAGGGGAGTGTGGGGGGGGAATGTGGCACAGGAATGGGGTGACACCACTACTCGCCAAAATTTTTAAAATCTTGCTATTTTCAAATGCCATCATGTTATATATCATTTGATGGGTATGAATTGCAGAATGCAATAAAAGAAACCCTGTTGAAATACCTTATCTATCCATTTATAGCCAAAAAACCGAGCAGGGGGGCAGAGCAATGGAACACCACCTTGCCCACCGCATTGCCCCATCCACAGCATGGGAGGAGGTCCATCATGACTTGCTGCCCTGCCGTATTGGGTGACACAAGCCCCAGTGCTTGCTTTGCAAAGTTGTTGTAAGGATTGCATCAAGGCAATGCATGTCAGGCTCTTTGTACAACCAAAGATCACAATGCAGCAATGGCCAGTAGTGTATTGCTTCCTACAGTAACTTACTCTGCATTGATAACTTTAAAATTAGTTTCATCTTTCTTGCAGAAACTGCATAGCCACCACCTAATTTTTCGCGGTTTTAATATCTGATGCAAATCTAAACGTCTGAGACACTGGAAAATAAAGCTGTAGGCATGATATACTATATATACAAGGTTGACAAAGGCTATAATTTTTTCCAGTGTCTACATTTCCCATTAACTTCACCATGGAGATGCCGGGAGCTCTACAGTTGGCGCTTTATTAAACCCTTGTTAGTTAAACTTTTGTTCTGTGCTAGACTTCGCTTCTGCCCTGTCTGTGACATGGTTGAACTCCATAAAATGTGTCAGTAGGTCACAGACGTGCATGCTGGGATTGCAGTTTGCCTCGGGAAAGAAGAAGCAGACACTGAAACTTCTCAGAGATGCAATTCACTGTACAGGATTCATGCTTCAAAAAAAAAAATTAACCAATGAGGTTTCTGTTCAGATAACTAATTTTTATTATAATAGTCCCTTTAAATTAAAAAAAAATTCCTTTTTATTATAGGAATTTTGAGCTTAAGTACATGACTGAGCAATTTTGAACAAGGAGAGAAGCAACGATAGAACTGATGTGCTTACAAGTAGTTAATATGCAGAAGTACAGTTTCTACTCTATTGCAGACTCTCACTCAACAATGTGTTCTTGCAGGGCATTTCTTAGTACTTGTTGTTTTGTGGTTGCTACCGTGGAAACCAGATCCAAGCAGAAACGGATGCCCGGTCACACTTCTGGTAGAATGCATGTTAGACTTAACTTCTCAGTTCTGTACAAGGACTAAAATGGGATCAGATGGAAAGCTTCTGTCATTAACCAATTTCAACATTCTTTGCTGTACAGATAATTTTACATGGAGGAACTTGCCTTACTTGGTAATGGTCAGAATTAATGATGTTTCCCTGCATCTACCAGTAGGTACTGATGAGCTCCATTGAAGCAGATCTTGACAATTCTGTGAGCTCCCTATGTGGTGGTGGTTCTGAAGAAGAATCTTTTTCTGATATTAAAAAAAAATGTTAGAAAAAATATTAAACAAAATAATCAAGTCTATATTGTAAAATGGCATGTTTTAAGGCAGCATTTCTTAAGCTGTGGGTCAGGACCCACTTGATGGGTCATGACCCAATTTCCATTGGGTCCTGTAGAACCTCCAATGAAAACGCAGGTGATGGAAAGATCAGATACGTAATTCCCTCAAGCCGTGAGGCTATGCAAAAATCAGAGAGCTGCCAACTGCCCTGCAAACAGCTGAGCTCCTGCAGTTTGCAAGCTCTAAATATAGGTAGATAAATGTTGTGAGCATCTTTTTTCTGGTGTGTTCCCTCCCCCCCCCCAAAGTCCATCATTGGCAGATAGCGAAAACAGGTGAAGGCTGGTGCATATCACTAACAACTCAATTCTAACCCATGTTGGAATAGGTAAGCCAGCTGGCCCACCCCATATGCAGGGCTGAGCCCTGGGCAAAAGGAATTCATTCCCTTTACCCTGGTTAATGCGGCAGCAGTCCCATTGGGTCCACTCAGATCTGCATCATCTAAACAGGTAGCACAGATCTGAGAGGCCCAACACTGCACTGAATTGCCCAGGAGTGGGGTTAGAATCCTGCACAAGTGCTGGATCCTGACTCCACTCCTCCATCTTGGCCCAGCCCGCCAAGAGCGACTGTCTTCTTGTGGTGGCTGTCTTCTTGTGCTTGGTAGAGGGCAAGCAACTGTCCTATGCATCCCAACATAGTGTCCATCCCAGTTTGCTAGTGGTTCCCTTGCACATCTTTTCAGATGGAGCCTTCTCTTTGGGACAGGGAAGCATCTTAATCCTTTTTGCTACATAACCCTTTTTTCTTTTTTGTTGAAAAGTGCTTTGTAAATATTCTCAATTATATAAAAATCAATTTACAGGTGTGCCCTCTTATCTGCAGGGGTTCAGTTATGGAACCTCCTGCCGATAACTGAAACAGGGGATATGGGCAAACGTCTGTCCCTGTGGTCTGGGGTGGCTGCCCTCCCTGAGGCAAGGGGAGCTCTGCTCCTTTTGCCTCCAGAGGGGCTTCTGAGAGGGCTTCCCGTCTCAGAAGCACTGGAGGGCTTCCCTGAGCCTCCCAATGCCTTATAAGACATTAAAAACATTCCTTCTGGTTTCTCTGTGAAACCAAAAGTCATATGTTTTGAGCTCCAAAGCTCAATCTGAGCCCAGCAGAGGCTGGGGACAGACGTCCTTGACCTCTGCTGAGCTCAGAAGCCCCTTCAGAAGCTCCCTGTAGAGCACAAATGTGGAGGGGGCCAGGCCTGAATCTGATCCACGGATAACTGAATCCACAGGTACAGGATCTGTACTTAATTCTCCCCCCCCCCCCCCGACACACAGTGGCACACCCTTTTCCCACCAATTATCAAGTATATAATTCTAATTGCTGAAGATCAGGGTTGTTCTTCTGACCTATGATGGATCCAGGAATGGTAGGTAGATTTCATTGGCTTTCCAAGCAAAGCAGGAGAAGCAAGGGAGTCTGGCCAGAAAGCCCAAAGTACGAAGGGATGAAGGCAGGAGAAAAGATTTGGTTGTGAATCGCTTCAACAAGGAAGCGGAGTGATTATTATTTATTCTACATCTTAAACATAAGAACATAAGAACAGCCCCACTGGATCAGGCCATAGGCCCATCTAGTCCAGCTTCCTGTATCTCACAGCAGCCCACCAAATGCCCCAGGGAGCACACCAGATAACAAGAGTCCTCATCCTGGTGCCCTCCCTTGCATCTGACATAACCCATTTCTAAAATCAGGAGGTTGCGCATACACATCAAGGCTTGTACCCCATAATGGATTTTTCCTCCAGAAATTTGTCCAGTCCCTTTTGAAAGGCATCCAGGCTAGACGCCATCACCACATCCTGTGGCAAGGAGTTCCACAGACCAACCACACGCTGAGTAAAGAAATATTTTGGAAATATCTTAAAAAATTATTTTGTAAACCTGCAACCCTAGCATGGCATCTCTTTTTAGTGGCTGTTGCTGGGGCCTCCTCTCCACCTCTTTTTAGGCTGTGACCCTTCCGGGTACACAGAACCATTTAATGTTCTACTTAGTATATTATCTGCTTTGTAAGCTACTCCTTTTGAAAAGTGGTGTATAAATATTCTTCATCATCTTGACCTTAATGAGAGCTTAAGCATCTCTACTGTTTCCCATATATTCCTAATACTGTCTTCAGCAGTCTGGCATGGCAGGTGTTTCTGGGACTCGAGCTGAATACACTTTGAAGCTGACACAGAATGTGCCACTTTAGATTGGCAGCATAGGATCTGCCGTGATACTGATTTGATAATCCAAGGTCTTCATGTGGCATACTGGCAGTCCAGAGAGATGATCTTAAGCATCTGTGTTCCCCTTCGATATCCGAGTAGCAGTAGGCAGGTTGAGATTTGATCAGTGATCTTAAATATGAAAAATGGTCAGCTTTGACTCCCCAGAAACATTCCACATTGATTAAAGCGGGTTTCCTCTCCCCCCCCCCCCAAATGTTAAAACTGGTCTGTAACCATTTAAAACACTTGGCTCTGAAGTAATATTTTAGACATGAAGACATTGTGAAACAGATGACTTCAATCAGTATATTTGTAATGCTTTGCATATGCAGACTGCCTTAAACTCAGACTGGGCATGTTTGAAATGCCAGATGTCTTTTAGATTTTTTTTTTTTTAGCAATGGGCAAAAAGAGAACCTCTTCTGGCTACGTTTCAAGTGACCTATGTCTCTTACTTTCTTCCATAATTCCATTTATGGAGAAATTGATTCCATCCTCTTTAACGCTCTCACACACACACACACACACATGCAACTTACGTAGGGCTCTTTGTTACGGTTTTGGGAGTACTGGAAAAGTAGTTTGACATCCAAGTCAGAATTCTGCACAGGCCCAGTGTAAAGCATTAGTTGAGCAAAGGCAACTAGTGCTTTTGGCTGCAGGAAGCAAGTTTCGTATCATATAACCCAATGCACAGAGGTTTGAAATCTGTTAATCCTGAGATTTGATGCGGGATGTCCCCGGTCACCACTCCTACCTGTTCTCCTGGGTGCAGGGTGACCAGATGTCCTCTTTTGCAGTTATGGCAAGGCACCCCAAAATGTAGGACATCCAATAAAAATGTAGGACACGGCAAAATCAAAGCTAAAAACACTCATATGTGGGTTCCATGTAGTTAATTTAAACACTGTATTCCTTACTATTAAATTTAAAACTATATTGTATGTAATTTTTTAATTACAAGAAGGCTATGCGCTGCCTGCAGGAGCCCACTCCCAGGGAAAAGGAGGACATATGAGTTCTTTTCCAGGACACAAGGCTAAAAAAGAGGACATGTCCTGGAAAAGAGGGTGTCTGGTCACCCTGCCTGGTTGCTGCCATCTTAGAGCAGTTGAAACTACTTGATATTTCTGAGTAGGCTCCACAAGCAGTGGCAATTGTGGGTCCTTTGATCCTCTACATACATTCCTTTTTTGTGTCTTATACTGATTCTGTTGCAGCCATGTGACAAAGTTTTGTTTTTTAGATATTAAAAATATCTTGGTAGCCTCAAGATGAACTTGCTTTTCAGGCTCTGTGAGATACTGGTCTATTTTCATGTAGACAGAAGTATGCAAGAGGCATAACCAATACAACCCCAGAGAAAACTGGCAAAGATGCCAACCTTCTCCCAAGAAAGAAGAAAGCTTCCCATCTGCTCTTTCCCCATCTAAATCTTTTGGATTTGTCAGCTGTACCTGTGAAGGTGTCAAAAGTATGATGTGCTTTGACCTGTTTACATAGAGACACCTGGTCAGTAGGGTTTATGTCACCCTAATGATGGACCTTCTCCCAGGCAGTGCGTGGGGCATTGCCCTGGACGGTGGGCGTGGCAATGCTCTATCGCCCCATCCCCTGCTGGTTTTGTGGCTAAAACTTTTGATAGAATAGAAATATTTCTATGTGGTTTGTTCCATTGCATTCTGCATGAAAACACACAGTGAATGATAAATGACATGGTGGTATTATTCAAAAATACCAGGATTTTAAAAATTTTGACCAATAGTGGTGTCACCTCCCCATCCCATGCGCATCACCTGGTGCTACCCAAACCCCCCCTAGTGACACCACTGCATCTTGTAAATGTAAGCTGGCATGACAGTGGGAAAAATCCACTTCCTTTGGTTGCCTCCTTGAAGCTGATTGGAAAAGCTAGTTTCTTCTCAACTCTTCTTTTCCGTATGTTGCATAATTCTTTTTTTTAAAGGCTCCTAGAAAGATGTTATCTATTTGGAAGTCAAGGCTGCCTTCCATCACATAGATCTATGAGTATCAAATTTTTAGTCTGCCAGATTTTAAAATAACTTTTGTTTTCTTCTATTCAGCCTTGAAACACTGTCTGCTGGTATATAATATGCCGAGAAATATAATTTGCACTGAATTTGAATCTTTTTCTCTGACTACTGCTGTAGTAACCTGAACCTGCACTCTTCTACTGCCATCTGCTCACTAAAAAATTTGACATAGAGGTCAAGGGAGAAAAGGAGGAAGTGAAACTTCATGCTTGCCCAGTGGAGACTGGGAAAACTGGTTGACTGTTTGAGAGGGCAAGTAGTTTCCAAGAACTCTGTCTGCATGTAAGAAGGCTTTTATTCATGCGTAGCAGGGGTGACCAAGCCATGGCTCGCATTATGTCATAGCTCTTTAACATATAATGTACGACTCATGGAAATACGTTGGCTGGACACTTCTGTGCATAACAATTAATATCAGAAGTTTTCAAGCTTTTTAATTGTTTACTGGGTATAAACTGAGAGTTCACTGGATTTAAAACATGAGTTTAATGTTCATGGTGATAAATATATTTAGGCTTTTAAATGCTTCTTAAATATTGTGGCTCTCAAATTTCTCTCTTTGGCAGCTCTCAAACATTTGAAGTTGATCATGTGTGACTCTTACGTTAAGCAGGTTTGGCCAGCCTAGTTGTATACATTACATCTTAGATCATGACTCCTGCCTTTCTCCCCTGCTATCTCTGCCATTATTTCTAGTCAGTGATGCTGCATGTCATGGCCAGCCCGTGCTCTCTTTGTAGTGGATAGGCTTCACATTGATGGTCTTTATCACACAAGGCTGTTGGCTAACTAGTGCTATCTGTAGCCCTACACTGGATTGTCCACTTGCAGTATGACACGGGGAGATACACACCAGATACATTGCCTGACCTCATGTGTTACCTCATTGCAACAGCTGTCCTGCAAATGTTAAACTTGCTGAAAATCAAATGTATTCTGGTGCTAAATAAAACCCAGAAAGCAGAGGGTTAGGAAAATAGTGTCCTGCTTGCATCAAAAACCTTAAACATGTCTTGGTGTCATTATCAAAGTGATGTGATTTGATATTCTTTTTTTTCTTTTTGGAAGTTTGCCAATTTACCACATTTGCTGAGAAAATACATATGCTTTGGAAAAATATTGCTTTTAACCTGTGTTAATTTTTTTTTTCTTTTATCCAGATGGGCTTGGGACATGAAGAAGGCTTTGGAGCCCCCTGCTTGAAATGCAAAGATAAATGTGAGGGGTTTGAGCTGCATTTCTGGAGGTAAGAAGAGAGTATTTGATTTATTGAAACACTGGTGTTGCAGATGCCTCTGACCACCTTGATCTTTCCCAATGTGCCCTGCCTGACTGGGAAGTGGGGAAGGAATCTTTAAATACATCTTGAAGCCAGAGATCTCACAGTACAGAAACTATGTATCACTGCATGTGCAATGCCCTGAACTGAGGCTAGTAGATCTTGCATATTGTCCTTTTAAGAAGAATCCTTTTGATTGAAGATTGTCTTTCAAGATGTTGAATTGTCCTAACTCAAAATTCTTCTCCCAGTAGTGTATTTGCCATATTTTCATGCTACCCTGAATAAATACATATAAAGTCTGTGTACATACATACAGGCAGCTCTCGTTACCTGTGGATTTGATCATCCATGAGTTCTGAACCCACAGACGGATCCAATCTGTCATCTCTGAAGGCCACAATAGCACAGCTCCTGTGGCTTCCAGAGGATCTTCTGAGGACCAGGGATGCCACCCCAGTGCCCAGAAGGCCTTCTGAAGCTCCTGGAAGGCTGAAAATTGCAACATCCGGTTGCATTTTTCGGCCTTTTGGAGGCCTCAGAAGGCCTTCTGAGGGCCAGGGAGGCATCCCTGGCCCTCAGAAGGTCCTCAGATGTGCTCTGGTCAGTTTGAAGGGTTTGGGGTTAAGAGGTTTGGAAGGTTTGGGGGCCCTAAATCCATAAATTCAATCGTCCATGGATTTAGGTATCTGTGGAGGTTCTGGGAACGGAAACCCTGCCGATACCAAGAGCCACCCTGTACAAGTCTCTGCAAAATATTTGTCTAGAATGAGGCAAAAAAACCTCCAGACTACAGTACCATTTTGTTCTTTTCCACTAGATGGGAGTGTAACACCCATCACAGTTATAAAGCCAGTGATGAAGGGAAAAAACGACTAACCCTGTAGAGCAAATTCTTGTTCTACACCTTGTGGAATTCATATTGCCATTGTGTGAACTCTATGAGCTGCTAATCCCTAGTCACAAGCAACCTTGACATGTCTAATGCAGGTGTTCAATTTTGAAGCATCGAAAAGAACACAGTTAGCGAGGCCTCCCTTTGAATCCTCCATGCCAAAGCTGGACTATTAGTTTTGCTCACAAGGAGTACTTTTTTAAGACTTGGACTCTTAATTTGCTCTCCGCCCCCCTGCCCTCCCCCCCGGTCCCTGGCAAGCTTTATTGACGCGAATGAGTAGAATTGGTTGGTAATTCCATGAAATGTTTACAAGGCTTTGTAATTTTTTTTCTTTTCTTACCTCTTTTTACTAGTCTACTATTCTTTTTAAAGAAGAAAATGGTATAATGGTATAGCAGGGATAAACCCTTGCTAATTGGGTAAGAGGCACTTTTTCAAGTGGGTGCTCCTTTTTTTTTAGCAGGGGGAGAGTAACTGGCCCACCTCACCCCAGCACTGTCTGTTCGAGTGGCTGCCTGCTGGTGTTCTTTTGCATCTTTTAGATTGTGAGCCCTTTTGGAACTGGGAGCCATTTAGTTATTTGATTTTTCTCTGTAAACCGCTTTGTGAACTTTTAGTTGAAAAGCGGTATATAAATACTGTTAATAATAATAATAATAATAATGGAAAAATCTTAATTCTTTTTTTTCATTGTGATTAAAGTGCTGTGTGAAATTTCCTCTTACCTTTTAGTGCTTTTCTGATCAGTAACAAACTAAAAGAAAATATTTCAAACTGAAGAAGCAAAATCCCAAACTTGAGAACAAAACGATCCGTACCAAATTGGATCTGTCTTGCAAATAAGCTTATCGGTTCTGCACATGCCTGATCTTGTCCGATCTCAGAAGCTAAGCAGGGTCAGGCCTGGTTAGTACTTGGATGGGAGACCACCTGGGAATACCGAGTGCTGTAGGCTTATACCATAGTCTTTCAAGACTGAAGGTTGCCAACCATTACTTTCCTTATCCCCATTCTTACTAGCCACCTGTTCGTAGAAGAGAAAACGTTTCCATGTTCACAAGCATTTTTTCTGATTGTCCAACAATGATTCTTCTTTGACATTGATGAGCATGTGAATGGCTCTTTACTAGGGATGTGTGGTGCTGGAGTGGCAGGACAGGCAGAACCACCCCACTGGCACCTTCAAAAAAGTGCCGCCACAGTGGTTGGGAGCACACCCCACAATTCTCAGAGCATGTGAGTTGTGAGTGCTTCTGCACCTCGCACAGTGGCAGTGATGGTGGCGCTTTTTAAAGAACTCCAGTGGGGCAGTTCTACCCCACCTGCCACCCCCACACCATATATCCCTGCTGTTTACAAGTTCCTATTGAGCAAATGGGAAGAAAAACTAGATGGGCTAGCACAGGCCTCTCTGTGTTTAAACCTGGAGATGGATGTGTTGGTCTGATCCAAAGATCAGCATCAGAGACTTTGGGGAGGTGGGGGGTTTCTTCTTCCCCAGCACAAACCTGGCAGGACAAGCATAAATGCATATACTGGGGCTAGGTGTTGACATGGGTGTGCCATTAGACTTGAGGATCCAGGTGGCTGCCTGCAGTGTCACCTTGCAGATACAGTCTGACCTCAGTATCCATGGGAGATCAGTTCCTGGGGAAAAAAACCCCTCCCCCCCATGGATATCAAAACTCACAGATAATTAAATCTGCAGGTTGCAGACCAACAGAACCTCCAAATGTGACTGGAACCTTACTCTAGTTTTCTGAGACTCATAGAATCTGTACACAGCAAGCCTCCTGGACGTGACAGGAAGTTGCTTTCTGTCACATCTGGAAGGTCAGGTTAGTCCTGAGCCACAGATTCAGAACCTGCAGTTAGTCAAAACTGTGGTTCTCGAATCTGCGGATAAAGAGGACTGACCTGTATCTACATCATGAAAACCATCCTCTCAGTATTTACAGGGAACTGAACTGTGGATGTGCCCAACTCGTTCCAGTTGCAGAAACAGTCTTCTGAACTCAGTGCCCTCTTCCAGACACTACTCCCATCATTTTGGGGGGGTTCCAGCTCCCCTACCACAAACCTGGCTGGGAGCAGTGCACTGCCAAAATGTGACTGTACGTTCAGTCCTCCTTCCATGCCCCGAACCATCGGGGCAGAAGGTTGAGTGTTCTAAACAGGATGAAGGGCTGTCTACCCTGGGGTGATGCTGGAGCTTTAACCACAGGACTAGGACATATAAAGCCAGAGGTGGGGATGAGGAAGAGACAGCCCAGGGAGGAGAGGGCCAGGGCTTTATAAGGCCCTCAGAGCCTTTCAGGCTGCCTGAGGGCTGCTCAGTGTCTGCTCCCCAAGACTGGGCCAAGCCCAGGGAGGGAGACAGGTGGTTGAGGAAGGAGAGTGCGGCTACTCCCTCCCCACTGCTGAGCTTGGTAGCCCTGCGAGAAAGCCTATGTCATGTCTTCCTCATAAGGAAGCTGCTTGAATCATTTGCTAATGAGGCTATGCCATATTTCTGAAACTAGACGTGATAGGGCAGAACAGATGTCATTTTTGGAATCGGCATCCCAAACCTGTATAAAGCCACCAGAAATTTGCAAAAGGTTTTTCTGACCCTCAGTTTTGCAGGCCTGTGTAATAATCATTCTGGTCGGTGGTGTAGCTGGAGGGGGGCGGAGCACTCAGCCATATGGCTCTGTTCCACCCCCCCCCCCACCGGGAATGGCTCCGAAGGGAGGGGCCGCTTGCCTACCTCCCTGCCAGGCTGAGTGCTCCACCGCCCTCCAGCTACACCCCCGGTTCTGGTGCTGAACTAGCTACTTGCTGCAACGATTTAGCCACCCCATGGTAATTCTACTGTGATTGTCATGTCTGTTTTTATATAGCACCACCCATGTTCATTGCTCTTTACATAGAATGAAAAGTCAGGATCCTGCCCCAAAGGCTTGCAGTCTCAAGACACGTAAGGGAAGCCACTGAGGAATGAGAGGGAAATGGAAGTAGAGAGAGAGTAGGGAGGGCTATGTGATTTATTATTATGTATGTTTGCTTGGGTTTAGTTAGAAAATAGATGGGGGCAAGGGCATTGAACAAAGGCTCATGAGAAGAGTTGAAGGAAATAAGGGGATGTTCTAGGTATAGCATGCAGTCAGGGCGAAAGGGTAGGACGTTTGAGGGTGGAGCATAGCTTATAAAATCAAATCTGCACCTGCAAGAAGACATACACTGAGGAGGGAACAGGTGTATGTAAGGAATGCCACTGTTGAACCATTTGTTCATGTGAGCATTACCAGAGTAAAGTCTTGTTGTGCTACTGCCCTTCTCTGCCAAACAGAGAAAGATACTGGAATATTGAGAGTCATGATGGTGTGTAGTAGTTCAGGAATTGGGCTTAGATCTAGAACAGGGGCGTCCAAAGTTTTTGGCAGGAGGGCCACATAGTCTCTCTGACACTGTCAGGGGCCGGGGGGGGGAATTAATTTGAATTTACATAAGTTTACATAAATGAATATATTAAAGATGAACTTATATGAATGGATGAAGGTCTTGCAATAGCTCAAGGCCTATAAAAGGCCTTGCACAAAGCAAGGCTGGCCTTTCCTTTCCTGCCGCTACTGCATCACAGACATGAAACAACAAGCACTTGAGGGAGCCCTCATCCCACAGCTCATTCAAGAGGTCAAACAGTCACTCTCAGGCTGAGAGCAATTACGTCCTTCCAGTGTGGTTTCCAACAAATCTCCGGAGGGCCAAAGGCTCATTGGAGACTGGGGGCTCCCTGAGGGCAGCATTGAGAGGCCTTGAGGGCTGCAAGTGGCCCCAGGGCCGGGGTTTGGGCACCCCTGATCTAGATGATCCAGGTTCAAAACCCTGCCTAGCCAGGAAGCTTCCTGGGTGACACTGGGACAGTCACTTTCACTCAAGTCTTGCCTACCTCACAGGGTTGTTGTGAGGACAAAGGGAAGCAAGGAAACATGTGCCCTACCTTAAGCTCCTTTTGGAGGAATGGATGGTATAAAAATGTGAAAAATATTCTCGTCCTATGACTTTTGATAAACACAATGCCCAGTGTAGAGTTTGTGCTATACACTCACGTGCTTAAACAATGAATGAGAACTGGGACAAAATCCTTCTAAATCAGTGTTTCTCAACCAGTGGCATGGGTACCACCAGAGGTACTTGAGGTGGTGTCTGGTGGTACTCACTGGACCCCTGTCACCCTGCAGCAAGACCAGGAATGGGACAGAACAAACCATGTTCTGTCCAAACCATAGGAAGCTTTGCTAAGTTGGCAGAGCTCCAAAGCATGCTTTCCTGCCCTTGAAAAGCCCCCTCCCGTCCACCCTGAGCCTCTTACTGATGTTTGTCATGAAGTGACTGGCAATGATAAGTGGACAATGTGAAGTGATATGGTGGAGGACAAACCTTGAGAAACGCTGTCCTAAATCATGTGAACTGGCATATTGAAACTAGATTTCTTTTTATTTGCATTCACACAGCCTAACGTATTTCTCTGTTGAACCGCTAGGAAAATATGTCGAAACTGCAAGTGTGGGCAAGAGGAACACGATGTTGCCACCAGTAATGAGGATGACCGTAAAGTGGGAAAGCTCTTTGAGGATACAAAGTATACAACCCTTATTGCAAAGCTGAAATCGGATGGGATCCCAATGTACAAGCGCAATGTCATGATACTGACTAATCCGGTGGCTGCCAAGAAAAACGTATCCATCAACACTGTGACTTATGAATGGGCACCTCCTGTTCAAAATCAAACACTGGTGAGAGAACTTGGCATGGTGCAGGAAGCTTTTAGAAAAGAGGGAAGCCTTGATCCTGCATGTTGGAGGGGTGGGAGTCATGGGTCAGTGTTTCTCAAACTGTGGGTCAGGGTATATCGGTCGTCGTCCAATTTTTGGTGTATCCTGCAGAGCCCCCAGTGAAAATACAGGTAACGATTAGATAACTGATTGCCTGAAGCCCTGAGGCTGTTCAAAAATCAGCTGCTAATTGCCCTGCAAACAGCTGAGAACATAAGAACAGCCCCACTGGATCAGGCCATAGGCCCATCTAGTCCAGCTTCCTGTATCTCACAGCAGCCCACCAAATGCCCCAGGGAGCACACCAGATAACAAGAGACCTGCATCCTGGCACCCTCCCTTGCATTGGCATTCTGACATACCCCATTTCTAAAATCAGGAGGTTGCACATACGCATCATGGCTTGTAACCCATAATGGATTTTTCCTCCAGAAACTTGTCCAATCCCCTTTTAAAGGCATCCAGGCCAGATGTAAAGTTTTGATTTTTTTACCCCAATGTGCATGACTTTACACTTACTTACGAGTAAGTGTAAATACGTACGTACGTATGTAAATACGTACATACGTACAATGTAATACGTACATTGAAACGCATCTGCCATTTTGCTGCCCATTCTGCCAGTTTGGAGAGATCCTTCTGGAGCTCCTCACAATCGTGTCTGGTCTTTATCACTCGGAAAAGTTTGGTGTCATCTGCAAACTTTGCCACCTCACTGCTCACCCCTGTCTCCAGGTCATTTATGAAGAGGTTGAAGAGCACCAGTCCCAGGACAGATCCTTGGGGCACACCACTTTTCACCTCTCTCCATTGTGAAAATTGCCCATTGACACCCACTCTGTTTTCTGTTCTCAACCAGTTCTCAATCCATGAGAGGACCTGCCCTCTAATTCTCTTGCTGTGGAGTTTTCTCAGCAGCCTTTGGTGAGGGACCATGTTGAACGCCTTCTGAAAGTCCAGATATATAATGTCCATGGGTTCTCCCGCATCCACATGCCTGTTGACCTTTTCAAAGAATTCTAAAAGGTTCGTGAGGCAATACTTACCCTTACAGAAGCCATGCTGATTCTCCCTCAGCAAGGCTTGTTTGTCTATGTGGTTTGAGATTCTATCTTTGATGAGGCATTCCACCATCTTACCCGGTATAGATGTCAGGCTGACCGGCCTATAGTTTCCCGGGTCTCCCTTCCTTCCCTTTTTAAAGATGGGTGTAACATTTGCTATTCTCCAATCCTCTGGCACCGTGGCCATTTTGAGGGACAAGTTGCATATTTTAGTCAAGAGCTCAGCAACTTCATTCTTCAATTCCTTAATAACTCTTGGGTGGATGCCATCAGGGCCCGGTGACTTATTGATCTTTAACTTATCAATTAGGTCTGAAACATCTTCTCTTTTATCCTCTATCTGATTTAATTCCTTGGTCAGGAGGGGCTGTTCAGGCAGCGGTATCTGCCCAAGGTCTTCTGCAGTGAAGACAGATGCAAAGAACTCATTTAATTTCTCTGCCATCTCTAAGTCTCCTTTTATCAACCCTTTCCCTCCCTCACCATCCAGAGGGCCAACCGCTTCTCTGGTGGGTTTCCTGCTTCTAACATATTTGAAGAAGCTTTTATTATTCCCCTTAATGTTGCTGGCCATGTGTTCCTCATAGTCTCTCTTGGCCTCCCGTATCACCTTCTTACATTTCTTTTGCCACAGTTTATGTTCCCTTTTATTTTCCTCATTGGGGCAAGACTTCCATTTATGGAAGGAAGCTTCCTTGCCCTTTACGACCTCTCTAACTTGGCTGGTTAGCTATGCGGGCACTCTCCTGGATTTAGTGGAACCCTTCTTTCTTTGCGGTATACACTTCCACTGGGCCTCTGTTACTGTTGTTTTAAGCAGCCTCCATGCACTCTGGAGAGATTGGACTCTTTTTACCTTCCCTTTCAACCTCCTTCTAACCAGCCTCCTCATTTGAGGGAAGTCCGCTCGTCGGAAGTCAAGGGTTTTTGTGAGAGATTTGCCTGGTGCTCTTCCCCCGACATGCATGTCAAAACGCATTGCAGCATGATCCCCAATGGCTCCGTAACATTGACATCTCTAACCAGGTCCTGAGTACCGCACAATATTAAATCCAGAGTCACCTGTCCACTGGTGGGCTCCATGACTAACTGCTCTAAGGCACAGTCATTTAGCATGTCAAGGAATCCGGTCTCCTTTTCGTGGCCAGAACACAAATTGACCCAGTCAATATGAGGATAATTGAAGTCCCCCATGATTACAACCCTGTCACTCCTTGACACCTCCCTGATCTGTTTCCTCATTTCAAGGTCCCCTTCCAGTTTCTGGTCTGGAGGACGATAGTACGCCCCCAGTATTACATCGCTGCACAAGCCTGGTAATTTAACCCACAGAGATTCTACGGTGGAGTCAGACCCACCTTCAATCTCTCCTGAGCTCCTGCAGTTTGCAAGGTTGTGGGAATACAGGGAGATAAAAGTTTCTGCATCTCTTTTCTGTTGTGTTTTCTTTTTCCCCAGGTCTGTCAATGACAGGTAGTAGGGGCAGGTGAAGACTAGGCCATGTAACTAAGCCCTTCAAGCCTTGTGGCTTTTCATTAGGGCTGCCTTATGAGAAATGGATTGAGCTATTTTTTTTTTTTACACAAATAAATAAATTAAATATTACTTTTAAGTAAATAAAAATATTATTTCTTTCTAGATCACCTTTTTTAAGCCTTGTAAAGTTAGGCGGGTCCCAATAGTGACATTTGAAAAAGTGGGTCCCGGTGCTAAAAAGTTTTGAGAACCAGTCAAAGGTCATTCAGGATTAGAGTCTTATTTGATATAGAATAAAATCAGCATTTTAAGAAGCATTTGAGAATGCATGTCGTGAGAAGCATGTCGTGAGAATGGATGATGGCCAGATCCCAAAGGATCTCCTCTATGGAGAACTCGTGCAAAGAAAGCGCCCTACAGGTAGACCACAGCTGCGATACAAGGACATCTGCAAGAGGGATCTGAAGGCTTTAGGAGTGGACCTCAACAGGTGGGAAACCCTGGCCTCTGAGCTGCCCGCTTGGAAGCAGTCTGTGCAGCATGGCCTTTCCGAGTTTGAAGAGACACTTGGCCAACAGTCTGAGGCAAAGAGGCAAAGAAGGAAGGCCCATAGCCAGGGAGACAGACCAGGGACAGACTGCACTTGCTCCCAGTGTGGAAGGGATTGCCACTCCCGAATCGGCCTTTTCAGCCATACTAGACGCTGTTCCAGAACCACCATTCAGAGCGCGATACCATAGTCTTTCGAGACTGAAGGTTGCCAACACACACTTTTTTTCCAGTAGCTATCAACTTCCACTGATGGTGGCTACCATCCACAGCTATCAGCCATGGCTTCTATTAAAGAAGCCATAGCTTCCATTTTCAATGTGTATATTGTGGAATTGGATCTGACTTTCAGCTCCTCTTCTCAGCCTCTGGGTGCTATAAAATAGTCATGTGCTAAATGGCAAGCAGATTGAGAGGAGGGAAATTTGGGAGTTTTGGAGGATGCAAGAGTGGTAGGATGGGGGGAAATAGGTAGCATAAATGGCTAGGATTAAACATTGCATAGGGATGTTCACTGCCACTTCAGATGACTGATGAACTCCCAAATGAGCCACTCTGCAAGACTTCTAGAAATGGGACACAACTGTTAGAAAACCCACACAATTTATGTCATTGTTTGAAAGCTAAGCAGAACACTCTGGCTTGCGCATTTCTGTGACTGTATATGGTCAGAACGAATTCGGAGTTGTCGTCCAAAAAAGAGAAGCTTCCTTGGGGTTTATTAACAGCTCCTCTAGATGAGATAGTTGGATAGCCTTGTTGGGCTTTTTGTTTTAATATTTCAATCTGGAGTCGCGTTTATGTGCCTGTCAGGTCGAGTGATCGAAAGCAGAAGGCTGGGGATCTGCAGTGCCATTTATATAATCGTACACGGTTTTCAGGAACTCTTAAAAAGAGGGAAAACTCGGTGTACAATTGCAGAGATGTTTCAGGTTTTATTATTTTCTACTTTTAAAGAAAAAGCGGAATTGATTTAAACAGGCTTAATAGGCTTTGATCATCCCCACACCCCAGTTCGCTTTTCCTCTGCAGAAAGCAAAGATAGCAAGTTGTGCTGAAAGCACTTGCAATAATAAGTCTCTGAAGATATTCAGTGTTAGCTCCACATTGTTAGAGCTACCGTTTCACTGGAGTAAACATACGCTTTAATGCTGGGAAACATTTACGTTTGGCTGTGCCAGTAATTGGCTTCTATCCCACAGTGAATCGATGGTACCGATGTCCCTTTTGGTTTCACCATCTACACCTGGGTGTCTGTTCCTGCTGAGAAACCTCGGCTTCTTCAGAGTGCTACCAATCTGCTTTTTGCCACCTCCCCTCTGTGTTTAGAGAGCTCGATTTCCCCAGGCACATCTGATAAAGTACCTCTGGCAATCCCTTCTGACTTTTTTTTTTTTTTTTTTAGGCAAGGCACTATATGCAGATGCTTCCAAAGGAGAAACAGCCCGTGGCTGGCTCAGAAGGCGCTCAGTACCGAAAGAAGCAGTTGGCCAAGCAGCTGCCGGCTCACGACCAGGATCCGTCCAAGTGCCACGAGCTGACTCCCAATGAGGTGAAGCAGATGGAGCAGTTTGTGAAGAAGTACAAAAACGAGGCACTCGGCGTGGGTGACGTCAAGGTCCCGCGGGAAGTGGAAGCGAAAGCTGGAGAGAAGAATGTCCCGAGTAATGGGGAAAGGGGCACTTCGGCCACCGTGGGGGCCATGGAAGACAAGCTGGCGGGCCAGAAAGCATCCCAGTATGTAAGTATGTCTCGTATAACAAACTGCAAAGAGGAAGAGAACTGTAGGTAAATTTTAAACAGCCGCATAGCATCTGTGCTGTGTTAACTTTTTCTGGATGTCATCTTCACATTCAGTGCTTTACTAACTGTTTCTTAGTTTTAGGGCACAAGCCTAACCAGGTCTACTCAGAAGTAAGTCCTATTTTGTTCAATGGGACTTACTCTCAGGAAAGCGTGGTTAGGATTGCAGCCTTAATTACTGAAAGTCTCAGTTGTGAGTTTTGTAAGCTGAAACCAGCAGGGCCAATGAAAGTGTCTCTATGTTTTTGGCTGACAGTAATTATATGTGTTTTCTTAAATGTCACATCAGGAGTTTAGGGGAGAAAAGAGCATGAAATTTCTTATACACATCTTTTTCTTGATAACTCTTGTCACCCATACAACTGTGCTCGAGACTTTACTATACTGCGCCCCAGCTCAGTAGCTGCATTGAGATCAATATTTTGTTTTCTTGAGGGAATTGGTGAGACTGCTATATTTAAATGTGCGTTCCCAGAAGAAACTATGTGTTGTGGTTTTTCATTTCAAGGTGAAACAGACTCTTTGCAGAAAAACAAACCTCCCCTAGATTAAGAGAAGCAGCAGGAAAGAGAAAGATGCACAAGTCTAAAGCAAGAAGCTGCCTTGCTTTCTCTGATGTCTCCCAACTTATTTCACTGGAGAGAACACTTCGATTGACAATCAGTACAGTTGAATCAAAAGGCCACAGTCTCCTGGCTTCACTTGCTGTGGGTCAGAAGAAGTGGAAAGGGCAGGTCTCTTGCTGAGAGAGATTCTGAAAAAGCAGTGGTCAAGATCCAACGTGCTGCAGAACTGGTTCTTGTGGTCCAAGGAAGCTTTATTCTTTTCATAGAATAGCAACTGCCGTCCCTCCCTCTTCCCCCCCCCCGAAGTTTTCAAGGCCACCTGCTTCTAAAACTGAGGAGAGTTCAAAAAACACTTTGAAATAACTATGTCTGAGTGAGTTGCTTGGGCTGTTTGTTTAAATTCACTGGATTATCACAAACCCCTTGTTTCATCAGTAGCAGCCCTTAGGCTTCAGCTTGCTCTACCGTGGTACTGGGGGTGCCATCGCCCAGGCCGTAGCTTGGCAACCTGGAAATTTGACAGTGACATGATGGCTTCCATGTTGAGAAGAACATGCATCTAGAGCAGGGGTGTCCAAACCCCGGCCCGGGGGCCACTTGCGGCCCTCAAGGCCTCTCTATGTGGCCCTCAGGGAGCCCCTAGCCTCCAATGAGCCTCTGGCCCTCCAGAGATTTGTTGGAGCCCATGCTGGCCCGATGCAACTGCTCTCAGCATGAGGGCAACTGTTTGGCCTCTTGAGTGAGCTGTGGGACGAGGGCTTCCTCCACTGCTTGTTGTTTCACGTCTGTGATGCAGTAGCAGCAGGAAAGGAAAGGCCAGCCTTGCTTTGTGCAAGGCCTTTTATAGGCCTTGAACTACTGCAAGACCTTCATTCATTCATATAAGTTCATCTTTAATATATTCATTTATGTAAATTTATTCAAATTTGAAATGTAAATTAATTTGGCCCCCGACACGGTGTCAGAGAGATGATGTGGCCCTCCTGCCAAAAACTTTGGACACCCCTGATCTAGAGTAAGCTGACGGAGGGAGGGAGGGTGTGCATGCAGGTGTCCCCTGGATGTGGCGAGCACAGCTGGCTCTCCTGCCAGGCCGGAATATGGCAGGGGTGAGAGCAACACCAGCAGACCCTTTGCACAGTTTTTTTGCCTGGTGCCAGGGTGGACCGCAGCTCTCCTGTTGCTACCCCACTGAGCCTGCTGCCTCTTCAGTTATTTTGAAGGATTTTGGTAGCTACTCAAACTAGAAAAAAGAACGTTTGTATTCAGAGTGTAGCTAAGGCGAATAAAAGCTGGCGAAAGTAGCCCACACTACAATGTGGATCCACCGCTAAAGTATTGAAACAAATCCCTGTTAACAGAGGCGCACAGCATTACCGCTGTATAGCCATTCAACCAATTTAGTGCAAGGCCGGTGAACCTATGGGCCAAAACGCTCTCTGGACTAAACCTGATGACATGCTTGATCTCCTCTGATCTTGGGAGCTAAGCAGGGTCAGGCCTGGTTAGTACTTGGATGGGAGACCGCCTGGGAATACCGGGTGCTGTAGGCTTATACCATAGTCTTTCGAGACTGAAGGTTGCCAACCAACCATCTGTCATCACCAATTCTCCCTCCAAAGGTGGGGGGGGGGCTGTGCTGGCTCTCTGGTTTCCATTTGGCAGCAATAACACTATCTACAGTATCTACGATACAGAATCTTCCTTTCCATTTTTAATTAATTATAATTGGAAAGGAGAACTGGACTCTTCCTGTACACTGGGACCTCCTGATCCATGAGCTTGGCAGATTTGAATATATGCAGACACCGGGCCCACAGCTTGAGGGCCTCCAAGGACCTCCCAAACATGTCTGAAAGTGCCTACCAGTCACTTCTGGGAGGTCTCCTAAGGCACGGGGAGGCCTTGCATGCACCTGGACACTCCTAAAAGGCACTTCCAATTTTCTGCCTCCCCCCCCCCCCCCGAATTTCACTATCTGCCGAATTAGGCATCCATGGGGCATCCTGGAATGGATCTCCTCAAATACTGAGGGCCCAGTATACACCAAGCACACAGTGTTGACCCAACTTGGTTGTCGGTGATGGTTCATTGTGTTGGGGAGATACATAATGGCTCCATGCAGGTTGCTAGTATTATAACTTTCTTATTGTTTCCACAAACCATTGAATACAGAGTAATTTTTCTTGAGCAGACCTGCTTGTACTAGGTCAGTGTATTCAGCAGAAAATGCTGTCATCTCCTGAATAGCTTACCTTGACCTCTCTGGTCTTGTACATTCTTGTAGTACCATTCGTGACCAGTGTAAATTTTCTCGAAGGCCCAATGTGACTCTAGTTATTTCTTATAGTCTTGTTTCCGTTGCAAACTGAACATGCAAGAAGGAGACCCAGCTGTTTATGCAGAGCGTGCTGGATACGACAAACTCTGGCATCCCGCTTGCTTCGTCTGCTGTACCTGTAGCGAACTCCTAGTAGATATGATCTACTTCTGGAAGAATGGAAAGCTGTACTGTGGAAGGCACTACTGTGATAGTGAGAAACCCCGCTGTGCTGGATGTGACGAGGTAAGAGATGTTGACTTCTTTGACTTCTCCTCAGTTTCTGCCATGAAAGTCTTTGCCATGATGCATCTGACCAGAGATCCATTTAGTTTGGCTTTCTGGCACCAGCTATGGTGAACCTGGTGCTTCTGGGAAGCTCGCAAGCAGAAAGTAATGAAACGTAAAGCTGCCATCTACTGAGTCAGGCCATTGGAACACTTACATAAGAACATAAGAGCCCTCCTGGATCAGGCCCAGAGCCCATCTAGTCCAGCTTCCTGAATCTCACAGCGGCCCACCAGATGCCTTGGGGAGCACACACAGGTCCACAAGATACTTGCATCTCACTACCACCTGCCTGCATCTAGCATTCGATTTACACTCACACACTCTAGATTTAGGTCACTTATGTCAGTATTGTCTGCAAAAGTGATTTTTTCAACCGGTGTACGGTGAAAGGTCCACAAATATGCCACAAGAGTTTGGAGCACAGTGGCTCAAAATTGCTGAGAAACTCTTCTGGGTTCCACAGGTCTGTTTTTAGGGTAACTATAATAATGAATTTTCTGTCTAGAAGAGACAGAGACCTGCCATTAACACTTGCTGCTTTAAAAAGAGATCCTTTGAATGAGGAACATCCATAAGTTTGTGGGTTAAATGAAAGCTGTTGAAATTGTAACAGCTAGAATGGGTGATACCAGACCATTCAATAACTTTGACTTCTTTCGGCAGCTTATATTCAACAATGAGTACACCCAGGCAGAAGGCCAAAGCTGGCACCTGAAGCACTTCTGCTGCTTTGATTGCGACTGCGTCTTGGCTGGGGAGATCTACGTCATGGTCAACGAAAAGCCCATCTGCAAACCATGCTACGTGAAGAACCATGCTGTGGTAAGATAATCAGGATCGCCCAGTATACGCAATTGCCGTGCGCTTGTAGGAAAGCACTGTACCATATCTTACCAAAGGTAATGGTTTCCTGATGGACACCTCAGTTCACAGCAAACCTGGGAAGTTGAGGTGCAAAGCCTCCTTTTGAGTATAGTACACAAGCTTGAAGATGCAAGTAAATCACACTTTTTGTAAAAGTTTAATTACAGGATTTTATTTTAAGGAAGTTCAGAGGTGACTTGATATATTGACCATATGGAGACCGGAAAGATGGGCGAGAGCATCACAAATATTGAAGAGAGAATATTGAGCAGATCAGCCAAGATGAGTGAAATAGAGGAGAGAGTTTTACAAGTTAACCTCAAATAGAAACTGTTTATACATTCTATACACTGCTTAATTGAAAGTTTCTTAGCCCCGTGAGCTTCTGCTGATTACACATGCCTACAAAATTGAGGGTCAGAAACGTTTTTCCCAAACTTTATGGTGGTTTGATATGAATTTGGGGTGCCGATTCCAAAAATGGCCTCCGTTTTGGAGATCTAGTATAGCCTCATTAGTGAATGGTTCAGGCAGCTTCCTCATGAGGAAGCCATGGTGTAGGCTTCCTCATGAGGAAGCTGCTTGAACCATTCACTAAAGAAACTATGCTGTGTCTCCAAAACTAGACGTGATAGGGCAAAACGGATGCCATTTTTGGAATCGGCACCCGAAATATACCCAGGAATTGGTGTAACGTGTAAGGAAGCAAAATATGTGTTGGCCTGTTACTCTACTGCCTTCGCCCCACCCCACCTTCCAACAGAAGACAGATATTTCTCCTTGAGAAGTGTGGCTGTGTGGGGTGGGATGCATTTCATCCTGTTGTTAGAGGTGTTTGAAAATGGTATTATTTACCTTACTTGGAAGTAAGCCATTGTGTTCAGTAAGACTTAGGGCACAATCCTATGCGTGCCTACACATAAATAAATCCTGTTGTGCTCAATGGGACTTACTCCCAGGAAGGTACGTGTAGGATCGCAGCCACTGGCTATAAACCTATCTTACTTACCAGAAACAAACGCCTCTGCTATTGTGCTGCAGTTTCGGTACGTGCTGTATTTTTCTGAAAGGCCTTCTGCACGCCCTCTCAAGGGGTGCTCTCTCTGTACATGCTGTCAGGAGTGCAGATTAAAACAGGAAGAGCTCATGCACAAGGAAGAACATTCTCTAGAGTCTGCCTTAAGTAGTCCCATGTTAATGACTTCCTTTGTTTCCGGGACTTCCCTTGTTGTTCTGCTGGGTGTCCCTTGTTCCAGATTTCTGGACAAAAAGGTAAATGTTTATGATTGGGTTTCAAAGCAGGGTTACTGTTGGGTTTTCTGGAGTGCGTCGGGTGGGGTGTGCATTTGGTTTGTTTCTTTTGCTAAAGTTCTTAAGCTGAGCACTCTTTAAAAAAAAAACAACACCTGCAATCAGGGCAGAGCACTTTGAAATGGCCGGGAAATTCCTCAGAAGCTTTCCCCGGTCACTTCAAAGTGCACTGAGCTGATCACAGGCACCTTTTGAATGTCCCTGCAGCCTCTGGAAGGTCTCCCTTGGCTAGCAGAGACTTTCCAGAGGCAGCAGGGATCAAGGAAAGTGAGACCCACCTTGCGAATGGTGCGAGATGATCTCAATCGTTCCCCTTGGGGTTACGCAAATTCACAAATAGCTAATTAACTATATGCTGAGGATTAACTGTACGTCCAGTATCTTAAGCCAGGATAACCGAAGTGTGCATTGCAGCGCACTCACAGGGTCACCACAAGGTCACCCCAGTGGCTCTACCTGTTCTCCTGGGCGTCACCATCTTGTATCTCACTGAATCTCACAAGATTTGGGTTCTGCCATCTTGGATCTTGCACAATTTCATGAGATCCAAGATGACAGCAATCAGCTAACCAGGAAGAAGAGGTTGCAGGGGTGTTCTGAGTCTCTTTGGAATCACTGCCTTAAGCTGCTGAATGAGGCATTCTAGTGAATTTTTTTTTTTCTCAGTCCCTTCACTGGTTTTTGCTAATAGTAGATGGAAGTGATAAACTTGTGAGTTGACTGTATCACTGCAGGCACGAGTGTGCATAATTGAATGGTACTCTATATAAGGAATTCCCTGCATAAAGAAAACCAGCATGCCCAGGTTGTGCGTGAGTTTATTCAGGGCACAATCCTAACCAGGTCTACTCAAAAGTAAGTCCTATTTTGTTCAGTGGGGCTTACTCTCAGGAAAGTGTGGTCAGGATTGCAGCCTTAATCATATGAGCACTCGTTTTGTGTCAGAAGCAGTGCAGATTTTCCCATAGATTTTCAGAGTTGATTTGATTCAATTGGGGGCTCCTAGTGTGATGCCTGTGATGGAATGTGCATTTGCAGGGGTATCTAATGGTGCCTGCCTGCTCCTACTACTATCTGCCCACTTGCTCTGTGAGCTTGTATTGTGAACAAGGAAGTCTGGAATAGCCACTTTCTCTTGGGAGAATGGGGGGAAGCATCCACTTCCTATGGTAAGACATCCCACCTATCTAGTTACTATCAATAAAATATGCCCAGGAGCAGGCATCCTTTGTTCCTCTTGACCTCTGTTAGCTCTGATTATACTTACACTTCCTACAGATTCCTTCATAACATCCATTATTTCTGAGCCACATAGATCCAAGAACTATGCAAGCAGTTCCAGGGACTGCCCAATGGGACTTCTTGTTTCTCAAATAGCATCCTTCCCCTAGCAGGATCAGTAGATGTGTGGCAGAGCACCTACTTCGCATGCAGAAGGTCCCAAGTTCAATCTCTGCTATCGCTAGGTAAGGCTGAGCGAGACTCCCATCTGAAAGCATTCAACATGCGCATGGATATTCAGGGCAGTTTGTAACATGGCATGAGAGTCTGCAAAAGTCCAAAAGGGAAAAAAGTCCAAAAGTTGTGCTGACAGAGTACTTGCACTTGAGAGTGCCCCAAAATATCTTTCCTAGCCTAAATCTAGAAGGCCTGACAACATCAATGAGATCATTAAAATAAGTGATATTATAGCTGCAACATCTTCTTCCATTGAACGTATGCAGTGGAACCTCCACTTCCGTCGTTGATGTATCATGGACTTGACTCACAGCGGACACAGGAATCTGGTTGCAGAGGGTCCACTTTTGTACCCACACAGTGCTCCCTTGGCCTCCACAGACCTGGAACGGACCTGGAACAGACCTGGAACGGTTTTCATTTAAAAAAATGAAAACCAGAAGTCACTTCCAGAGGAAGTTCAAGGCCTGTAAGGCCTTGGAATGCAGCTTCCTGTGGGCCTCGGAATGCCTTATGGAGGCCTCTGGAAGGGACTTCTGGTTTTCATCCAAAAAAATGGAAGTTGCTTCTGGAGACCTCCACAAGGCTTTCGAAGGTCCACGGAGGGCAAAGGAGCACCTCGAGAGGCTGGAATGGCTTTTGGAAGCCTCTGGAATACCTTAATTGGAGGCTGGACTCTGGTATCCATGGTTTCTGTGTCCACTGAGGTTCCAGCATCTGAACCCCACAGATACCAAAGGCCAACCTGATTAAAGATTTTGTTGTCACCTTGTTGTTGTCTACAACTAAAAATAAAGCTGTTGCTTTTCTTGTTTGCTCACTAGATCTGCCAAGGTTGCCACAATGCGATTGACCCAGAAGTTCAGCGTGTGAGCTACAACAATTTCAATTGGCATGCTACCACCGAGTGTTTCCTGTGTTCCTGTTGTAGCAAATGTTTAATTGGCCAGAAGTTTATGCCAGTAGAAGGAATGGTTTTTTGCTCAGTAGAATGTAAGAAAAAGATGATGTCTTAATCAGAAGGAACCAGATGAAAAACACTTTTGAAGTCCTCTGCATTTCTACTGTACAAGCAATACTGGGGCATTTTTTAACAAAATGAAAAGCATTAAATGGCAAATTCCAAAGATTTTTACATTACTAATTTGTTTGCCTCTGATTCTGTACTTCAGCACTTCTATTTTCTTACTACTAGTAGCAGAACTATTTTCAGATGTCAGGAACTTGGTAGTCATTATGCCTTTCAAAGTCTATGCATCCTACGATCTTAAATCTTTGTACAAATTTTTCAATCATACACTTGGGGGGAGGAACAAAATCTGGGTATGTTTTCAGAGGCCTGCAAAATTGAGGATCAAAAAAAACTTTTTTCAAAATTTCTGGTGGTTTTCTATGAATTTGGGGTGCTGATTTAAAAAATGGCATCAGTTTTGCTCTATTACACCAAGTTCTGGCGATACGGCATAGCTCATTAGCGAATGGTTCAATCCCATGGCATAGGCTTCCTCACGAGGAAGTGGCTTGAGCCATTCACTAATGAGCTGCTATGCCATATCTCCGGAAATAAACATAAAAGGGCAAAATTGATGCCATTTTTTGAATTGCCACCCCAAATATACCTAGGAATATGTCTAACTTTTAAGACACCAAAATATGTGTTGGCCTGTGTAATTCAGCTGAATTAGTGTGTAAATCCTTCCTCCTTTATTAAGAAATATAGGCCAAAGTTCTAAAAGTTGGGGTGCAGTCTTTGATATTTGCATAAAACATTTCTTTATTCTCCATTAATCATATAAAAAGGCAAAACACACCTGATTTTGTGCTTTAAATGTGAGCTTCAGATTAAATTTAAATTTTGTCATAATTCAGGCTTCTCCTTCCCTCTTTCATCTTCCTCCCCTCCCCCCAAAAAAGATGGATTTCAGATTTCTTATCCAGTATGGTCAGTTGGTTGGTCAGTTTACTTCTCAATCTGTGCGCCACAATAATAGACAATAAGTAGAAGTGGGAGAAAATTGTTTTATTTTTTTGAGGATTTTGGTGTGTTCCGGTTAGAAGTGCAGAAAGTGCTGTTGTTGGTTTTTATTCAAAATACACATAATTATAATCACTTAAAACGTGTACTAGGTAGGTGAAATAATGTTGGCAGATGAAGCCACAATCATTACCCATGCACCCAACCCCCAAATAATAAATAGAAACCAAATAAAACAGTTTTATTTTTTCACAGATTGTGGTGGGGTTTTTATCTCTCTTTTTTTCTTTTTTTTTTTACAAAAGTGAGAAGTGTAGAAAGCAGTACTATGTATTTTATTTCATTATCACCATTTTCTCCCCCCTCTAGCAAGAGGGTTTTTGTTTTGATTATTATTTGTAAATGCCCCTCCATACAAATGAATTTGATACTACAGATTAGCAGTATCCAGCAAGTTGACAGTTTATTTCCACTGCTTCTAGATAATCCATTCCTACACAGTTTTTCAAACAGAACTGTATGATTCAGCTCTTACTTTTTGCTTGGTGGAATGGGATTTGCAGAAGTTGACCATGTTGGAATCATGGGGGTAGGATACAATAGTTGTGTTAAAGTTTTTCGCAATGCCTGTGAAGATAAGAGCCTTACTAATAATTAAAGAAGATCAAACTGGTTTTTTTTACCAAAAAGACAATTGAAAAACAATGTGAGAACTATAATAAACATTTTGGAATTTTTTGAAGCACATCCAGATAAGAAATTAGCCCTAGTGTTTTTAGACGCCCAGAAAGCCTTTGACAATTCACACTGGGACTTTATGATTAACTGTCTTCAAGAATTACATTTTGGTCCAAAACTTATTAAGATGATACAAGGAATACATTCAGATCAAAAAGCAATGATAAGAGTGAATGGAGAATTGACGAGAGAGATCAACATTCAACAAGGAGTAAGACAAGGTTGTCCACTTTCACCACTGTTGTTTATTTTGACACTAGAAATGTTGAATAATGTAATAAGAGAAGATAACAGGATGAAACCGCTTAAAATTAAAAGTGAAGAATACAAATTACAAGCGTTTGCAGATTATTTGGTATTTATCTTGGAAGATCCATTTAACTCCATAGAATTTTTGATAGAAGACTTAAAAGAATATGGGGAAGTAGCAGGTTTAAAAATAAATTACCAGAAGACCAAAATGATACTTAAAAATATAAAAAACAATATAGAACGATTAAAAGAATTTGGACTACAAATAACAAAGTAAAATATCTAGGAATTATAATTACCAAAAAGACAAGTACATTAATGGAAGACAACTAAATTAAATTAATGAAAGAAATAAAAAAAGATTTGGAGAAATATAATAAACTGCAATTATCCCTAATGGGAAGAATAGCTCTATTGAAAATGAAAATATTACCAAAATTAATTTTTTTATTCCAGACTATTCTGATTATTTTGAAGAGAACTTTTTTGAAGAAATGAATAAAATTATTACAAAATTCATCTGGCAAGGTAAAAAACCGAGAATAAGATGGAAATTACTTCAAGAGGATAAAAAAAAGAGCAGGATTTGGATTACCAGACTGGGAATTATGTTATCAAGCAGCAGCCCGAAACTAAATAAAAGATTGGGGACTCATACCAAATTCCAAAATTTTAATTTTATAAGCACATGATTTACAAATAGGCTGGCACGCATCCCTGTTTTATGATAAAGTCAAACAGCGTGGATATTTTAGACAACACATTTTAAGAAGATCTTTAATTTGGATATGGGAACAGATAAAATACAAGATATACTCTAAATTACCCAGATGAATAAAACCGTTTGAAATAGCAACTAATCCGAACTGGATTAAAAAAGACCAAAATAAGTCATATAACAATCTGTTGAATATTAAAGGAGACAACTTAAGTAAGTTTGAGTTAGAAGAGAAAGGAATAAAATTGGACTGGTGGAATGAAATGCAAATAAGAACAAGATTACGAGAAGACCAAAAAATAGGTTTTTATGAAGAAGATATGTTTTGATAAAATATTTTTGATTGATGAGGAGAAATATATTAAAAAGTGTACCATTTTCTCCTGGAGATAAGAATGGAAGATGAAATAGTTAAAGATGCAATGGTGTGCTAGGCAAAAAATTTTGGATATAATATATCGATGGACGATTGGAAACAAATTTGGAATATAAATATTAAGATAACTAAAGCAGTGTCTTTTAAAGAGAATTTATATAAAATGTTTTATATATGGTATTTAACTCCAGAGAAATTAGCAGAAATGTATTCTGGGTCATCAAATAAGTGTTGGAAATGTAAAGAGGTTGAAGGAACCTTTTATCATACGTGGTGGACATGTGAAAAAGCAAAGAAATACTGGAAAATGATACATAAATTGTTGCAAGAGATATTGAATTGTGTATTGCCATTCAAACCAGAAATATTCCTCCTAAATGTGACATCAGAAATTAAAGATCAATATAGAAAATACCTTATTGTACATATTGTTTGTACAATATGTACAATTTGTACACCTTTTATCATGGTGGTGGGCATGTGAAAAAGCAAAGAAATACTGGAAAATGATACATAAATTGTTGCAAGAGATATTGAATTGTGTATTGCCATTCAAACCAGAAATATTCCTCCTAAATGTGACATCAGAAATTAAAGATCAATATAGAAAATACCTTATTGTACATATTGTTACAGCGGCAAGAATACTGTTTGCGCAAAATTGGAAATCTACAGACATGCCAACTAGAGAAAATTTAATAGACAAAATTTATGAAATGGCAGAAATGGAAGTTTTAACAGAAAGAATGAAAGAGATTTAGGTAGGGTAAGAAAATATTGGAAGCCTTTTTATGATTGGATAGATAATTTTAGTTAAACAATATTGAGTGTTTAGATAGATTTAAATTTTTATAATGGCAAATATGATAGCTTTTGTATTGTGTGTTTTTTTTTTCATTCGTTTGATTACTTTTCTTTTCTTTTCTTTGAATAATGCATGTTGTAATCTAGGGCCATATCCTCATGTGTAACCTGTGTAGTACCTGCCCAAAGTCTAACCCATTTTCCTTACATGTATCTGTAATAAATAAATGAAATGCTTAATTAAAAAGAAAGAACATAAGAGCCTTACTAGATCAAGCCAAAAGGCCATCACACTCAGCATTCTGAATTTCAAGTTCCAGCATCCTGATTAGCCGCTGTGCATCTGATGCTTCTGGGGAGACCAAAGGCAGGACAACTTGGTAAAAAGAGTCCACTGTTACTTCCCAGCAACTGGTATTCCAGGGCATGCTGTCTTGAAAATGGGTGCAGATTCTCTCTGTGCATTGTGTAGGCCATATTTTGCCACACAGCAGTGAGGTAGCAAGAGGGGGCTAGAGGTCCATTCTCCAGCTATTCGAGGGGGCGCCTTTAGGAGGCCTTAGAAAAGCACTTCTGGTTTTCAGCAAAAATGAAAAGTACCTTTCTAAGGCCTCCAGGATGCCTTCTGAGGCCAGAAGGGTGTTGTTTTTTTTGGGGGGGGGGGTGTTAAAAATGTATAGGTACCAGGTGCCTTAGCTACTTCACTGCCACACAGTCAGTGGAAATTAGAGATTGTGTGTGTGTGTGTGTGTGAAAATTCAATAGGTAATCTGTATTTCTGCCGTCAGAAACCAAAATGTTAAGCCTTGTAAGGTGCAAATCAACTTCAGCACAATTCTATTTTTGCTCTCCCTCATGCAAAATAAATGCATCCCTCTTCTGTGGTTTGTAGGCCTGGGAATTACTAAGAATGTATTGGGTTATGTAAAGAGCAGAATAGTGGCCTGCTAATATTTTAACAGAAAATGTAATACGGTACATAGCAAACGAATGAAAAAGCTGTTGGCTTTGTAAACTATGCAAACTTTCAGTTCCACTCTTCTGAGACGAAAGAGGCCTGTAAATCTATATTAATATTAATACTCTGAAATAAAACTGTTTTGAAAATGATTTCCTGTTCTTTAGCATGTTTCATTTTTGTCTCTCAGTCCCTGTAATAATTTTCTATTCCAGCAGGGGGGGATAGTTTCAAAGGCAAAAAAAACCACACCAAAGTTCTGAGAGGTACTAAAGCTTTTGGCATGTGGATGTCAAAATTTTGCTTTCGTAGTGTTAGGCACTTAGTGGAGTCTGTCTAGATAAATTGTGTCAGAGTCCATTAAACTGTTAGCTCCTTGGACAAATAAAAATTTGTCCTTGGAGGTTTCCATTAAATACACTTTCATTTGAGGATTGGATTACATGCTCTATTAACGGTGTTAACGTAAAAGTAATCCATGGCTATGGTCCAGTGGCTAATACATGCCAGAATTACACATGCTTAGTGGGGTTTCCATTTTCTCCTACAACCAGGACAAGTTTTCCATGAGCCCTATGGAAGAACCTGATTTGTTTTCTTGAGGAAAGGAAGAGTTCCTGTACATGCAGCATTCAGGTTGTGTCCCAGGAGAATGCAGAGGGCAGCCTGTGAAATCTGGAGTGATTTAAGAGCCCAATTCTATCCAAATGTTCAGCCACAATGCAACCCCAAGTTAAAGGAACAAATGTTCCCTTACCTTGCAGAGGTCTCCATGGTTACACCCCTACTCCCCTACTGCAGGATGTAGCACATGCCCTGTTGGCATGGTTGCATCAGTGCTGGAAAGTTGGATAGGGTTGAGCCCTAAATTACTTCAGGCATGAGGACTGGGCCTTGGACTGGGCCCAATTGGACCGAACCCTGATGCAGCCACTGCTAGTTCCCTCTTCCCCCCCCCCCCAAAAAAAAAGGTTTCCTTATGAAACAACCCTACAGTGTCACAAAGCATCATTTGGGACATGGAATTCTGGGGGGAAATGAAGCTGGGAGCAATCCTAAGTAAGGTTTCCCATCTTGCCCCCTCAGAAAAATTGGCACAATTACCCTCCAAATTTGCCACTTGTGAATGGGGTAGCAAAGCTGGGGTGGGAGGGGGCATTTGAGCAATGGGGGGATCCGATGTGGTATCCAGAAGTGCAAAACACCAGGTTCCCAATCACCTGGTTTGGCACTTGGTGTTTTGCACCCCTAAGCATGTCGCATGATCTCCTGTTGGACAAACGTTAGTCTGTCAATCTGATTTTTAACCTTGCCACATCTTTGTTATACTCTACAAGCTTCTAGTTTCAATTCTTTGATTTGTATTAAGATAATTTTCTGGTTAGGTTTCCTACTGTAGTTAGTTTTTATACATGCTGGATATTTTTACATCTGTTCCAAAAAAAAAAAAAAAAAAACATTTTTCCCTGAATTTGTTAATTCTCAGCATTTTAAACTTTTCAAGCATTAATGTAATTTTGTTACTTTGTAAGCATTCAGATTTTCTGGGGGTGGGGGGTGGAATAAAACAATAATATATAAACTGAAAGTTCAATAAATCACCACCATCAAAAATGACCCGTAAAGCACAACAGCAATGAAACTAACCCAAATGTCTGGAGAGAAAGGAACATTTTAACATCAGGCTTCACAGCTTGGTTGGGGGGGGGGGGGGAGAGAGATAGGATTTGGCAGCAACCCTCAGGACCGCACAGCCTCCACCCAGTTTTGCCCCTTGCCAACCTTCCCTCACCCCAGAAAGCCTTCCTCCTGCCTAGTGGCCCGGTATTGACTGGCACAGGTCTTCACTAGCTCTGGATGTCTCCCGCCAGTGGTAAAGTGTACTTTTGTGACCCCTGGCGCCGTGAGCGCAGTGCCATTGCTGGGGAGCTTGAGCCCCAAGTAGTCCAATGGAGGGGGAAACAGGAAAGTGTTTGGCAACTCCTGCTCTAGACCACCTTTTCTTATCCCATTGCTTTATAGTTGGTGGAACTTGTCTCTAATGTTGCGCTATCTGCATTTTTGCAGCTTTCAACACCTTACTGATAAACGTTTTGGATATTTTACTGTTCTTGTTCTGATACAAGCTATCACTCTCGAAAAGGTCCTCCCCATTTTCCAGGACCCAGCAAATGTGCCAGAATGCGCTATAATTGTATCACCAGCACTTCTGGTCTATAACCCCCAGTACATTCTGTTTAGACTCACTGGGGTTAAATACCTGAACTTTTGAGCAGGTGGAAAGCTCTTCCAAATTGGGGGGGAAAAAATGATAAATCAAAATATCTACTTGGCACAGTCTTCTACAGGCTCAGGCTCTGAGTGATAATCTTCTGTTTGATAAGGCGGCAGATGACGGGTGAGACAAACTTAATCTCAACTTGAGTTAAATCCAAGGCACGTAGGCCCAGAACACATGGTGTGTTTTCCAGGTTTCTACATGGGACATGGACTGCACAGTTTGGACCTATGAAGATTGGATGATATGCCTTATTCCAGTGTGATGTTCAAGAACAGTTGAGGTTAGGCTGGTGTACTATCAGGGGGAGGAGGGAGGGAAGTGCTTCTTTGCTTCCATTCCCTGCTGCATGTAGTAGAATAACTTGGGAGAGTCTCATCTAATCTGCCCAGATTCATCTAAATTCATCTTTCTACTTAGTTATTAACAGTATTTTTTGTATTGGCAACCTTCAGTCTCGAAAGACTATGGTATCGCGCTCTGAAAGGTGGTTCTGGCACAGCGTCTAGGGAGTGACAATCCCTTCCACACCGGGAGCAAGTGCAGTCTGTCCCTGGTCTGTCTCCCTGGCTGTGGGCCTTCCTTCTTTGCCTCTTTGCCTCAGACTGTTGGCCAAGTGTCTCTTCAAACTGGGAAAGGCCATGCTGCACAGCCTGCCTCCAAGCAAGCCGCTCAGAGGCCAGGGTTTCCCACTTGTTGAGGTCCATCCCTAAGGCCTTCAGATCCCTCTTGCAGATGTCCTTGTATTGCAGATGTCCTTGCAGATGTCCTTGTATCCCTCTTGCAGATGTCCTTGTATTGTTAGTTATTAACAGTATTTATATACCGCTTATCAACAAAAAGTTCACAAAGCAGTTTACAGACAAAAATCTGTCAATAATAAGGGTGATTTCTTTTGCTTTCATCAGCTCTACAAAAGTTATGATTTAGGTCAGTGGTCTCCAAACCGTAGTGTGCCGTGTGCCAGGATTATCATTTTGGATGGGGCGTGGCAGTGGCAAAAGCTTACTGTTCTGCCCCTTAGCCACTGTTTGTTGCACCCAACCAATGCAGAGCCTTGCACCACTCAGCTACCTCCACAACAAGTCACCCCAGAAGTCTCTGCGCCACGATTTCCAGGGGGAAGCAGCTGCCCTGTGCAAGACTCTACAACAAGCAGGCACAATGAACCATGGCTATGGGGCAAAATAGTAAGGTTTCACCATATTGCACCTGGAGCAATAATCCTGGCACGTTGGATCCAGCCCATGGGCCGGGGTTTAGAGGCCCCTGGTCTAGGTGATCAATGTTGGGTTCTTCAAATGGAACTCTGTTAAATCTTACCTAACTAAGCATTAAAAATGGGTAAACTATTATTTCATCTTTCAACTTGTGATGTCCTTGAGTACTAATGAGTGCCATGTTGAATGTACCACTGGTAGTACCTTTACCACTGAAAGAGAAACACTGTGATAGCCCTACTTGGACATTCTCTGAACAGAAGCATACTGCAACCCCCACTCTTGCCATGTCCCCAAGGCCCCCCCACCAATACAGCATTTGTCTGTAAATTGGGTGGCCTGTCCTTTTAACCACAGGATAGGTCCCTTCCCATATGGAGATACTTTTGTCTCTTCAAACAGGTGTTGTGCATGCCAGCAGGGGTTGAGGTAAAAACATCTGTGGTTGCTGTACCCACGTGTACCAACAGCAGAATAATGTCTGCACAAAGCGTATATTTTTATTATTATTTATAGCTTGACAACTGTTACTTAAGACATGGCAGAAACAGGTATCTAAAGCAAACCAACGTGAGATAAATATTAAAAGTCCACCACATACCAGCCGGTTCCTGGCTGCCAAATGAAAGAAAATTCCTGCCTTGCTTTAAATATTTTTGCTCAATTTTCAGTACAGAATGGCTAAGCAGAATCTGAAGCTTAAATTTAAAAAGCTTTGTAATCATTCCATGCCGTTCAAGATGTTTGGCAGTGCTCTGGATAACTGAGGAGGTAGTAAAAGGTTACCGGCAAGAATGCCGAGTGGCCTTGTATGGTCATAGAGTGTGCACGAGTGCATATTTCAGCAATACAGTTTGCTCTTATAGCGTGGTCTGGGCCCCAGTTGTATAGCTCTTGCTATTTATAAGGCACCACAATGTAAATATTCCTTTAATAAGACAAAAGTTTATTAAACAGCAGTGAAGGAAAAGCCTAAACCCGAAGAAAGGTTTTTCTGCATACTTATTAAAGTCTTTGCAGCATATACTGGACCATCCTCTTGTTCCAAGATGCTACATGATGGGTTTCCTATAGTCAATCCCCAGTGGAAAAGGATGTGTCCTATTGTGTCACCCCCCCAGAAAGGGTGAAACTGGGGGTTTTGCAATTGCTTGGGGGACCGGTGCTCTGTTTAGCGTAAGGCCGGGGATTTCCAAAGTGCCACATTCACCGGGGGACTGTGGGATGTCCCTGGTGGCTTCTCCTTCTTGATCCCCCAGGTGCCACCATCTTGGATCTCACCAAATCTCATGAGATTTGGGCAGTACCATCTTGGAACTTGTGAGATTTTGCAAGATCCAAGATGGCAGCACCCAACTAAGACTATGGGAGCGTCATGACCCAGGTATGTTTGGGAACCACTGGTGCAAGGCTAGTGATGAAATTTGCAATGAAGTTGGGGAGGAAGGCCACTTCTTTTGAGACCACAGATGGTTCTGTTTATCTCAGAGCCAGAATAATCCAAGAATGTGGCAGTGGGTGTAAGTCTGAATAGGATGGCCAAGCAAGGTATGGTTGATGGTGGAATTTTCAATGGCTTCTTGCAAGGGAGGACAGGGTGTTACCCCAACCAACCAAAGTTGGCATTTTTACCCAAATGTCTGTGGGGGCTGATGCTATTATGTAGTCAACACAAGCATGGGTAACTCATGTCTGGCATGCATCCAGTACCATATGCACAAATGAGTCAGCAAAAAGAGGTACAGACACCCCCCCCCCATATCTTCCTGGGTTCTGCAGCTCTGTTTCTAGGGCAACTGCCTGTAGTAATGAATGGTCTGCCTTTCTTCCTCCGCCAGCGAAGCCTCCCAGAAGCCAGAAGTGACATCGCAAGAAACAAAGACTATAGTGTGCCATGAGAAGAAAAACAATGAACATCTCTAGCTCATGATGAACTGCTCTAGCTCACCACCTTCCTCTCCTCTACTTCCTCCTAACCTCCTTCCATCTCTTATTTTCAAGTTGAACACATCAAGGAGGCAAACCAGTTGGCAGGCAGGTAGTGGTGCAAGTGAGGTGGTGGCAGATGAGAGGATAGCATTTCAACACCTGACCTAGGTGTCCAAAGGCCACCCCAAGTGACAAGAGGGGGAGATTCCAGTACTGTCACACTTAAGTGTTCCATTTCACACAGACTGCAAAATGGTGAAACGCAGGATTTGCGTGACCCGAAAAGGAGAGCGTTTTCCTTCACGTTTGCTGAGCTATTATTTTCTGAAGCGCTATTATTTTCTAAAGAGAACTATACACCACACACACACACACACACACACACACACACACACACACACACACAACATAAAGCATGCACACTTAAAACGCTGGTCTGCATTTTTGTTTCGGGGGAGATTTTTTGACAGTACCTTAACTTCCCTTTGCCAAAACCTCAATGTTAGACTTTTAACAAACTAACCTGCTTCCCCCTGATAGATCCACATTTCAGTCGCACCCTTCCCTTCAGTGTTTGTCTAGGCATCAAATAATGGATATGGTGACTCATCTCGAATAAGCAGGTCAGTTAGAGGTCTTTCTGTTCTAGGAGCATGTTATTTCTCCTTCCCCCCCCCCCCTAGTACACACAGAAATGTGACTTTTGTTTTTTGTTTCACCTGTGTCGTGTCAGGTATTTCAGCAGAGTAAATCTTTAGAAGAAGGGAATTTTCTTCTCTGTTTCTTGCAACCTTGGGAAAAGGATTCACATAGGTGGAGATGGGAGAATGACAACTTGTGCAGCAATAACATTTGCATGGCCTCTTCTTCAGTTTGATGTTCTTGCACACAACTGTATGTCATTTGTAGTTAGGTTCAGGAAAAGTGTTTTAGAACCACAATGAGACCCAGTTCCATGCTATGTTTGAAAAGAATGTGGGGCACCACATATAAACCCACAGTGACCTTTGTAGCATCCAAGGCAAATATGATCCAGATCAGGTCTGCAGAAGACAAAAAGCCTTAATGCCCCTGGTCTCAACCCAGCTTCTTCCCCCCCTCCCAGCTATTTAAGGAAAAAAATAGCAGGTGCTCAGTGTAACAAGATATTTGGTCCTAGCATTTTTGCTGTTCCAAAGTAATTTGCATTTAGGGTGTAATCAGTGGCGTAGCTAAGGGGGTCAGGGGGTAGTGGTTGGACAGGGCATCAAGCTTTAAGGGGGCAACAAGCTGAACTTGACACTAATGACCAAAATTGTGAAAATCTTGCTATGTATGAATAAAACCATCATGTTATATATCATTGGAAAGGTAATTTAATGCAGAAGGCAATAAAGCAACCTGCACCGGAATATCTGTTTTCTATCAAAAGTTATGGCCAGAAAACCAGAAAATGAAAACACAACTGCCTTGTGGAACAAAAAGTGGATTTGCTAAACTCCAAACTGACCTATGAGACTGTTTGTTCTGAGTGCCAATGAAATGTTGTTATGATACAGCATGGAACCGATAACTTTTTATTTACTTAATTAAATTTGATTTTGTCATGCGGGGGGGGGGGGCAACAAAACGTTCTTTGACCCCAGGTTGTAGATAGATGCCTTAGCTGTGCCACTGACAGGGGGGAGGCAGCAGAGCAATTGATTGATGAGCTGCTGGGTTGAGGAGGTGGGATCCTCCCAACTTTCACTTTTTAAAAAGCCTGGGTATGATGTCACTTCTGGTTGTGACATCACTTCCGGGGCAACATTTTGAGCTTGGCATCGGGCTACACAATCATTAGCTACGCCATCAGGTGCAATCTTAACTTGTACCAGCACAGCCAGGCCGCAGAGGCCTGTGCTATATCCTGTGCAGGTTGGGAGGCTAATGGAGGTCACCTCAGGGTAGTGGCAGACTTCCCTGTCCCTGCCTCCCCAGGCAAAGGTCCGTGAAGTAGGTCCCCCCCGGAAAACCAGAAATGTAGTTCCCAATTGTGTCGGGAGCCTCACTGAGGCTTTCTGCACGGTCCTAGAGTAGCACAGGCTCAGCGCCTGGGGCATTTGTCCCATTTGTCCAGTGCTAGATCCACTGCCGCCTCAGGCTAAGGGGAATTTTTCTCCTTACTCCATGTAACATCCCAGCCTGCCCTATGGGGCTATTTGCACCAGCTACAGGTAGGACGGTATACACTGATTTGACTCACCACTGATACCGAGGTCCACCTTTAAATGCCTTGTAACAAAAAGCACAAAAATCCAATTTCCCAGCTTCGTCCTCTTAAATAATTATAATTATAATTTCATTCCACTAGATTCCATTATGCACCTTATGTAATGGTTGAATGCAGTATAGTGTCTATACCGGTGGGGTGACAATGGAGGAGCAAGAAACTTGGAAGGGGGTCTTTAAAGCTATTTTTCCATTGATTTGGTATCCACTGATTTTTTTTCCCACTGGGGGTTCTTGAATGGATCCCCAGTGGATAACAAGGCACGACCTGTATTTAGCTGGCACAAATCCAAGCGGTCCATGTACGACTCCAAAGCCTGAGAGTGAGGGCCCTCCCAGGCCCGATTCTCCCCCATTCCACCCTCCCCCACCAGAAACGCCCCCGCCCCACACCCAGAATGCCCTCTCGTCACCCTGTTCCACCCTCTGCCCTGCCTGGCACAAATCCACTTTCCTGGGCTGTCACAGGGACTGGAGCCAGCCAGGGCCTCTGTGCTTGCCCAGCTTTATTTGTGACATATTTGTCACAAAATGTCACTTTATTTGTGACATATTTGTGACACTTGCGAGCTGGCGCAGGGGGCTTGTTCCAGCTCAACTCCAGGTTTGGATCAGGCTGTTATCTGCCCTTCTGTGACTCACCACTATGCCAATGCAAAAGGGACTGGAAGCAGTCCTGCCCCATTACACAAGGCAGTCAACTGAAAGGGTTAGGATGGCGGGGCTTACTTCTGAGTAAATGTGCATGGGATTTTGCTGACTTTCTTCATGGCACCTGATAATCTGGAAAAACACAACATACATATTTGGAATTTAAATAGTACAACAAAGAACTTAAAAGTCTTGATTTTCCTTTTCCCTCTGTTTAATTCAGTTTTACTCATGGCAGAACTAAATGGACAAAATGGAAAGTGTGTATAAAGGAACAACATTAGACTCTTCACTTTATAGAAAAACTTGACGCACACATTGACGTTCCAGGTTTCCCACTTTGGTGCTGAATTCAGGTGTTTCAGGTCCTCAAAGAATATTCTAAGCATTATCATGCAAACAGTGTAAACAGAAGGGTTGCTTCCCTCCACATCAGGGGTGTCCAAAGTTTTTGGCAGGAGGGCCACATCATCTCTCTGACACTGTGTGGGGGGCCAGGGAAGAAAATAATTAATTTACATTTCAAATTTGAATAAATTTACATAAGTTTACATAAACAAATATATTAAAGATGAACTTATATGAATGAATGAAGGTCTTGCAATAGCTCAAGGCCTATAAAAGGCCTTGCACAAAGCAAAGCTGGCCTTTCCTTTGCTGCTGCTACTGCATCACAGACTTGAAACAGCAAGCAGTGGAGGGAGCCCTCATCCTACAGCTCATGCGAGAGGTCAAACAGTCACCCTTATGCTGAGAGCAGTTGCGTCAGGCCAGTGCCAGCAAGTCTCTGGAGGGCCAGAGGCTCATTGGAGACTGGGAGCTCCCTGAGGGCTGCATTTGGAATCCTTGAGGGCCGCAAGTGGCCCCAGGGCCGGGGTTTGGGCACCCCTGCTCCACATGATGGAGAAAATGGGCTTTTTCCCAAAAGTGTTGGCAGATGTGTCTCATGGCGCAAGTTCATTTCTTGGGATAAATTTTCTCCAGTGAAGTCATTACATATCTTCCACTGATTTCAATGCACGTTTTAAGTTGGGTGCCCCCCCCCGAAGGATAGTAGTGACCCAACCGGGGACCCAAGGATCCATAGGCGCCTTTAGGGTTCTGCACTTAGGAATAGGCACTTCCACTTTCCGCTACCACCTGATGCGCGTGTTTAAAAGAGGGGGGTTACATTCAGTGGCAGTTGTGACAGCGAAACCCAGAACTGCTGTACTTATGGTGCCTATTGGTGCCCAGTCAGGCCACTGATTACCTTAAGGGGGTGGTGTCCAAACCAAAGGTTGGGAACCACTGAATTAACAACAGTGTTCATGCTCCACCTCTCTGAGCAGAGAGAAGTTCCAGGAGCTTCCCTGAACTTCCTTTGGAGGAGGAATCATGAAAGAAGGCTTATTGCAGGGGATCTAAATGTGGCCATCGTAGCCTGGGGTGTTGCAGACTGCTGGCCAGCCACGAGACCGCAGCAAAAGCTACAAGCAGCAACAGGAGGCTCAGCTCTGGAATGAGCTTGTGTGCTGGGTTTTCATGTGCTGGGGAAAGCTCTCCTGCACACCCTGAGCCTCTTATCATCGCTTGTAGCTCCTGTCATGGTCTCCAAACATGGAAGTAACTGGTGATGGCGTCATTGCTGGTTATTTCCAGGAAACTTTTTTTTTTTTTTCTCATTAGCAGCGCATGGGGGTGTCAGGGGATGCTAGAGATTGGGAGGTGCTGGCTTATGGTGTCTTTCCAATATTCAGGTCTGAGCATTAGATGACATCAATAGCACATTGCCATCTCCAGGGGCACCAATGACCAGGAACATTTGACCAGGGCTCCGTTTCCACGACTTAAGTACCTGGGTACTGGAGGAATAGGAGTGCATTGGCTAGTCATGCCCCCCCCCTCATGCCAACTTGACCCCCATAGGCATGCTCCCAGTTCTCCTTGGATACAGTATTCGTCTGATGCTGCACCTGGGATGGGTTTGAGTGCTGGCATACAGAGAAACTCTCCCTGGGTACATTTGCCTCTGCACGTAATTGACATTCCTAGGGGAAGCTGGGGGTGTGACTACGGATCGCTTTGTCATTGGAGGATATCGCTACCCAGTGAACTCCCAATCCTCCTCTACTTGGTTACTCTGTACCCAGACTGGATAAGAGAGTTTTTAATTTAACCAAACCAATAAAGTTCTGTACCATCAATTTTGCTGCCAGATTAGCACAAGGCTGACTATTGCATATGACACTAATATAGCAGGGAGGTAAGAGAGTTGAGCAACATAAAATTGTGTGTGTGGCAGGAAGAACTTAGGTCACAGTTCTTAGTGTGAACACAGCAGTATTACAAGCAGGGTGTCACCTCATTTAAATAAATGAATTCCGTTTCCATTCTGATTCACAAGTAATTTTTTTTTTAACTCTCCAGTTCTCTGTTTCAGTTCAGTATGAACTTCAAAATGTGGTCTGGTAACCAGACATTGTAAACTGGTTAAGGCACATTTCAAATTCTTTTGCTTACAGTGTATAACGAATGGAATATTTGTGCTCATTTATTGAGAAAAATATGTATTTTTTTAAAAAAATCATTTTAAATTGTTAAAGGTTGAATTACCAGCAAAACACACACAACAGGCCAAAAAGGCAAGAAAAATGGCCTGTTAATCATATAATTGAGAGGTGCCTTGATTGTTGAATCACTTATTTGAAACAACTTACCATTCGTTTGTTTGTTTAATTCAGGGTCTCTAAACTTTCTGGCCAGTGGGCCACATCACATATCTGGCATGGTGTTGAGGGCTGGAAAAATAAATAAATTTTAAATATGAAATTTAAATAAATACATTAGAAAGCCTCAGTAAGCCTAAGGTCTTTAGATGACCCAAAAAGTCACTTCTGGCTTTTCAGGAAAATCAGGAAGTGATGTTTTTAGCCCTTTAGAAGGCATTCTGAGGGCAGGTGCATGGCCTCCCTGGCCCTCAGAACACCTTCCAGACACAACAGGAGTGCAGCTCTGGTCACATTTGGTTGAGTAAGTTGCAGGGGACCAGAGGTTTGCCGCGGGCCAGATAGAGGCTTGTCGTGGGCCACATCTGGCCCCCAGGCCGGGGATTGGAGACCCCTGGTTTAGTTCCTTCCTAATCATAAATGTTAGGTTCAGAGACAGTTCCAATTCACAGCTGGATCAGTTTGGGGGTTCAGATTTAGTTCAGCTCCATGGTGATAAGTACCTAAGAATGCCCATATTTTTATTTGCTGGAGTAGACAGCCTGGCACTTGAAGTGGCATGTCAAATGCCACTGTCCCCCCTCCTCCTTATCTAGTGCCAGCCTCTGCTCCTCCTATTTCCTGGATTAAAAGAGGCAAAGAGAGTGGAGCAAACAAGGAAGCATGAATAAGAGTGGTGGCTAGAGCAGGGGTTCTCAAACTTCCCCCCAATGCGAACCACCTGTTCTGTGGCAAACCACCTATGGGTGCCATGACCCACCTCCTTCTCCATTGTTGGGCCTCTGCAGGCCTCTGGAAGCAACCAAGGAGTGGGAGGAAGAAGATAAGGAGCAGTGGTAGTGAATGGGTGGAAGGAGGTGAGAATCCCATGTCAATCTGCTGTTTGTAGCAATTGTCTCAGACACCCTTATGTTCATCTGTAAAGTATTGGAAGGGATTAGATCAGTGTTTAGAGGCATGATGACCCTTCTGTCTCACCTGGGCTTGTAGAAGTCCTCTCTGACTGGAAATGCAGGTAAATTACAGTCCAAGTCTAAGGGCCCAGTCCTATCCAACTTTCCAGTGCTGATTCAGTTGCAATGCATCCCCAAGGCAAGGGAATAAAGGTTCCCTTACTTTCAGGAGGCTTCCATTACTGCCCCCCCCACACACACACACTGTAGGATGCAGCGCACACCCTGTTGGCATGGAAAGTTGGATAGGATTGGGCCCTCAATGAACTGTTATCAGTGACACCTAACATGACACACAAAATATTTCTGTATATGTGAGAGCTCTCAATAAATCTCAAAAATTGAGTCAAGCGTGCATT
This sequence comes from Tiliqua scincoides, assembly GCF_035046505.1. NCBI lineage: Eukaryota > Metazoa > Chordata > Lepidosauria > Squamata > Scincidae > Tiliqua > Tiliqua scincoides. Next base: position 13,041,522 of record NC_089827.1, on the reverse strand, counting down.
TAAAAATCCTTTTATTTTTAGGAAAAAAATAAAGACCCGTTCTTGCTATGACTGGTATGTGTGAAAAGGAGCACGGAAGCTAATAACGTTTCATGATATGCAGGGATTTGCTGACATTCACTGCACAATTGGGATCTATATTTGCAAACAGCAACGTGCCTGTCTGCATTTCAGTCCTGAATATACCCCTGAATGCTGGTAACAGAGATATTTTTTGTTTATAGAAACCTGTTTCTAAGGGTTTATCATCATATGAGGGAGGGAGGTGGAGATTTTGTTTTGTTTTGTTTTTTTACTGCAACTTAGCCTAGCCAGTTAAACTATTTGGCCCGATCTCTGACAATACTACCAGTCTGCACATTCCAAACAAGTGATTCACTGATTGTACCATTAGAGCCAAAACAACTAACTGTGGGCTCTTCCAGGAGTGCTCCTCTTATAGCACCAGCCGGTCATTATTTTTTAGTTGCCGTTCCACTCGCCCTTTCAGCCACAAGCAAAATGGAGATATTCCTTCTGCGCCTGAGGAAACCACTTTAGCTGACCTCACAGAGGGGCCGGCCCTGTGCATCACAGTAGATATAGCATGTTTTGTAGACTGTCCGTCCCTGTTTGACAGCTCCTGTTCCTGTGGCCAGTTGTGTCTGAGCATACACCTCTCAAAAAAAAAAGACAGAAGACCAGTGCTAACAACATTGCAAATGAAAGATGGTGGTGTCTGGGACTCTTCAGTTCAGAAAAGGGGCGCCTGAGAGGGGACATGATTGAGACATACAAAATTATGCAGGGGATGGATAGAAGGGCGCTCTTTTCCCTCTCATATAACATCAGTGCCAATGTGCCAATGTGTCTGTATTTGTTACTACAGACAGTTGCCCTAAAAACAGAGCAGTAGAACCCAGAAGAGTTTTTCAGTGATTTCCAGCCTCTGTGCTCCAGACACCTGCGGACCCTTCACGGCACACCAATGTGCCTTGGCACACCGATTGACAACTGCTGGTGTTGATGACAGTGAATTGATTGACCCAGTCTGGACCAGTATACGGCTTCCTCTGTTCCTAAGTAGCCTCACCCTTAGTCTGAGTCCCAAGTGCCATTTGTGTGTCATGGGAAGACCCCAGCTTTATTGCCCCAGAAAACCGCAATTGTCAGGCTGCAATATCAGACTGCTTGTGCAAACGAAAGGCAGATTTTGGAACTGGATTTCTCTCATCTGGTTAGAAAGCACTGAGGAGTTAATGATTTCTGGACAGTGTATTCTTAGCCTCCACTAAATTCTTTTAGCTCTTCTCTCGTTAAGCAATCAGTCTGCAATCCATCCCTGATTGCACTTGGAAACCCTCTTAGCTCTGTCATTCACATTTGCTTCTTGGCCACCGTGGATGGCTGTCCTTGTAATTATTTCAACATTCTCACCTTGTCCCTGAAATTTCAGCAAAAATTTGCATAAGAAGCATGCATGATGTTTGGCAGACACATACGGTCATATACTTAAGAAACATGTATCATGTTGCAACAATGCACGCATTGTTTTTGACTCGTAGCATGTGAGTTCTTGAAATGCTTCTCATGACCAGCTCGGCCGTAAGGGCGCTAAAGGTGGGCATGTGAAAAGAACTGGCGTGTCTCATTTCTGGCAGGGGAGGCAATTTGAGATGCCTGCAGCAAGGGAATCACCCACATGAGATAAGTTAGATAAGGGAAACCTAGATGTACTGCAGACAAGAGGCTGTTCGTTTGGCCCAATACTTCCTGGCGTCTGAGGTGTTTCACCAGATGCCGGGGAGAGGTGTGGCCTCCCTTGCACAGCAAATGCCACACCAAACGCTGCCTCCTTTTTCAGCAGTTCAACAGCTGCCACTTTCTCCTCCCCACTTCCTGAATTTGAAGAGGGGAACAGAGCTGAAGAGGGAGAGGAGAGGAAATGGCAGACCAAAGTGTCAGAGCACACTCCCTCTTCTGTTCCATTCCCCTCTTTCTTTTCCAGTGGCACAGCAGAGGGGTGGCAGGGGGCCAGGTTCCACATTGCTCAGACCAGGTCCCACATTACATTGTCCCAGGCACCACACTTTGAGGTGGTGTTTTAGAGGCAAACCAGAAGTGCCTATCTGAGGACTCCAAAATACCTTCTGAGGCTTGGGGAGGCCACAAGTGGCCTCCTCATGCTTTAGAGGACTTTCTGGAGGTGTCCAATAGACATTGGAGGCCTATAAGAGGTCTTCTGAAAAGCTGCACATGGCCTTTTGGAGGCCTCCAAGAGGCACTTTTTTCATCAAAAACTGGAAGTAACCTATTAGAGACCTCCAAAAGGCACTTCTGGCACCTGAGAGGGTGTTAAAAATATTTGTGCCCTCGGGTGTCAGGTGCCTTAGCTACACCATTGTTCTTTTCAAGTTCAGGGTGAAAGACTGGTGGAGGTGGATAAACAGATGGAGGCAGATGGCAGACATTTCCTGCCAGTCCATAGCCTAAGGCAGGGGTGCCCAAACCCCGGCCCGGGGGCCACTTGCGGCCCTCAAGGCCTCTCTATGTGGCCCTCAGGGAGCCCCTAGCCTCCAATGAGCCTCTGGCCCTCCAGAGATTTGTTGGAGCCCACACTGGCCCGATGCAACTGCTCTCAGCGTGAGGGCAACTGTTTGGCCTCTCGAGTGAGCTGTGGGATGAGGGCTCCCTCCACTGCTTGTTGTTTCACGTCTGTGATGCAGTAGCAGCAGGAAAGGAAAGGGCAGCCTTGCTTTGTGCAAGGCCTTTTATAGGCCTTGAACTACTGCAAGACCTTCATTCATTCATATAAGTTCACCTTTAATATATTCATTTATGTAAATTTATTCAAATTTGAAATGTAAATTAATTCGGCCCCCAACACTGTGTCAGAGAGATGATGTGGCCCTCCTGCCAAAAACTTTGGACACCCCTGGCCTAAGGCAACAGCCTCAGTTGGTCTCATGGATGGCCAGCCCTGCTCTTGGCTTTCTCAACGGAACATGGTTCCAAGTCACATCTTTCCAGAGCCTGGAAAGGTTCTCTCGACAACAATCATAGCCTATTATTATGGAGACAACTTTTCTCAACCCTCTGGAAACGTGCAAGCATGCCCAGCGGAGGCTGCCAAGTGGGACAGTCTCTTGCCTTTAGTCTTGCAGCCTTCTGTTCAGCTTTCTCATGCCAACAAAAGTCAGCCATTCCTTTTCACCACCTGAAAAGGTCACCAAACAGACAGTTCTTTTCTGATGGCTCTAAATAAATGTTTTGCAGATCGAATTCAAAGAGGGGAAGCAATCACTTGCCAGCTGTCAAACGTTATAATAAACAGCAAATCTGCTCTCCCTTTTTCAGCCAGATGGCTGAATCATTGCAATGGTGACTAAGGCTGGCAAGTATGAAACATGCACCCACTAACACAGCTCCTTTTTCTTTTGTTTAAAATAAGATAATGCAACAGTTTCTCCCCCCCCCCCCGCCATCCCCACTCCCACAGGTGTTGGTTTAGCATATGAATCCAAGGCTGCCAAAGGTTAGAACTGAAGATCAGATCCATCATGTCAAGTCTTGTAATAGATAACGATGGCCTTGATTTATTCACATTATAGTTTTAGAGGACTATGGAAACACAGCATGCCATAGAGCCCATCCTTGCTCAGATTAGGTAATTTTGGAAAATACTGTATCTCCGTTAGCTTTAAGAACATTTTTCAACACACATGGCCCCAAAATTATGTCGTTGGCTTTAGGGGGCAGGGTAAAGAGGAAGGTGGTAGTACGGTCTGTTACCTGGTCCCAAACCTTTCCAACCTGCTTCAAAATGCACACTGGCTTCTCAGACACAATGTAACTTTTTTTGTTGGCATCCTTCAGTCTCAGAAGACTATGGTATCACGCTCTGAATTGTGGTTCTGGAATAGAGTGTCCTCTCCAGTGTGTGAAGCCTGGGTAGAGTAGATATGGAGGATAAACTGTTTCCCATGCAGCAAATCCCCCCTCTCCATGTCACTGAAATGGTCCAATGGAAAGGCAGAGGCCAATACGGTTGGTTCCAGCGGCATTGCAGGAGTTGCCAGAACATGACTGTGTTCAGCCATGAACTGCCTCAGGGACTCCAGCTCCGGATTTTGTCTCGAGGTTGACTCCTGAAGCCTTTTCCATAACTGAATGTAGCCACAAGGCAGTGGAGGTTTGGGATCAGAGTTTTCCTTCTCTCAGATGAGCTGCCTTCCCAGGCTAACGAGTCCCATCTACCCGGTGGCTGTTTAGTCGCCTCTTACGACAAGTACAGTCAAACTGAGGGCCTATTCTTAGCCCCAGCCCCCAGGGGACACGTGCAAGAGATCTGGGGTGGTGGAATGGTGGCAACGCAGCCATGAAAAAGGGGGGCAGTTGTATTGGAATCGCAGAAGTTCTGGCAAGGAGACAGGATGTGGTGTCTATAAGGCCCCTTTAAGGGTCAGGCCTGGGCATTCTGCAGAGAGTGTGCTGCACAGCTTAAGCTTGTAGGCAATACAGCCCTCAGGCATAAAAGCACCTGATGAAGGGAGAGTTGGGTGTGGGTGATAGAAGGAGGAAAGTGTGAGGGAACTGGGGAAATGATGGCTAATGGACTACTGAAACTACTGATGGGTGAATGGACTTTGGAGGCTGCTGGAGCAGAAACTGCTGGAGACACTGAGATTGGTGTGTGGCTGCCACGCCCAAGACCTGCAGAGGACCAACATGCTGCTGTAGTGGTGGGAGCAGCAGCTGGCAGGAGAGGGGAGGAACGAGGACCTCTGCAGGTGGAACAGGCTAGCTACCCTGGAGGTGGGGTCCAGCAGTGCTGTAGGGGAGAACTAGGGTCATTTGTTGGGGGAAAGAAGGGGAGCTAATTAGCTCAAAGTGGGCATAATTCTCCAGGTGGAGCTTGGACTGGGAATCTGGCAAAAGAGCATTTCAAAAAGAAAAGAGGTAATGGATACATCACTAGTGACCTGCTTAGTTTTCTTAATTAAGGCACACTTGTGAAAAAGCTGCCTGTGTATCCTGCCAGGTTTGTGTTTAATCTGCCAGGCAAGCCAATCCTGCCTGCGTTGCACTAGTGTAGACCCCCTGTGCCAGCTCTCAAGTGTTACAAACATGCCATAAAGCACACTGGCATAGACTCAAGAGCTAGCCTCACCAGCACAAGGTAGTTCACCAGCCTGCTGATGCAGGATACCGCAGCTGTGCAGACTGACATAGGTAGGATTGTGCAGGGGGTGGGAGAGAGTGGCTGGAGGGCATTCCAGGGTTGGGGAGGGGTGTTTCTGGGAGTGGGAGGGCAGAATAGGGGGTGGATCAGGCCTGGGAAGGTACAGGATAAGCGGCGGTAGCATGCACTGTTTCCTAACCCCCACCTACATGGGCTGCTCAAATCTGAATAGCCCCATAGAGCAGGCTGGGATATTACATGGGGTAAAGGGAAAAATAATCCCCTTACCCCGAGGTGACCTCCAGCAGCCTCCTATCCTGCGCTGGATACAGCACAGGCCATGTGACCTGGCTGTGCCAGCGCAGGTTAGGATTGCGCTGCGCATGTAAGAAAATGTCACCAGTAGGATGAAACCAGTAAATGAGTGGCAAGGGCTGCAATCCTAACCACACCTTCCTGAGAGTAAGCCCCACTGAACAAAATAGAACTTACTTTTGAGGAGACCTGGTTAGGACTGTGCCCAAGGACTGTTAACTGGGAATGCCAGTTGGTTTGCTGAGTTGAAATCTACCATTTCTTGAGAGGTTCACATATAACTCAAAATTCCACTCCCATTACCCACAATGGCACCTCTCAACAACCCTGCATACGTATTGACTCAACCCACATCATAGAAGGGACTTGCCGTAACAAAGATGGGAATACTAGCTAGCAGGAACATGTCCTTACCAGAGTGCAGACTGGAAATGCTGTTTGTCCAACATCATCTTCTAATTTAATCACCATCTATTTTCAGTGACTTCATGCAGATCCCAGCCCAAAAGCCACCAGTGTAATTCATTAACTGCAGTCCTGTTCCAGCTGTTCCCAGCACAAATTCTTGAAACCTTCCCCCTATTCTTCCCAGTTTTATTGCTAGAAAATGAACATGGAGAACGATGTGGTCTTTGCAAAAGGGAAAAGGAGAAGATAAAGCAGATTTGATTAGTATACCCAAAAACGATCTGGCAAGACTGATCTTCTTCACAAGTTCCCTGTGTTACTGGAAACCAAACTGGATCTGATAACAGGAGACCAGACAACAGATTTATTACTTCACATCCAAGCCAAAACAGAGATCATCCAAATCTAGATGGGTGCATAAACATGCACAGTGTTTCTCAAATACACTGACTATCACAAGCTGCCCAAGATCTTGGAGTGCCTGAGGTGGGGCAACAAATGCTGCCCATGATCACTTGCACCCGCATTCCCACATCCTCACTGCCACAGCTGGCTCCAACTCCACCCTTGCTCACGTGCCCACCCGTTCCTCACTTGCATTTGAACAGAAGGAGATGGAGAGATCAGAAGAGAGAAGAGTGGTAGGCAACAAGGCAGAGAAGGTCAGGTGGGAAAGTAGAAGTGCAAGTGAGGATACAATAGCAGGCACATGCTCTCATGCTGCACAGTGGTGGAAAGGTGAGGTGGGTAGGTTGGTGGACACAGAGGACACTCTAATGCAGCCCCCCCCCCCCAAGATCTGTTACCAGAGGCAATGATGAAGTCATGATTTCTGAAATGCAGACACTCACCATGTCATCATACCCCACATGGACCGTACAACAGCAAAAATCATATTTACATTTCATCAGAGGTTTTTTTTTTCCTTCCTGCTACTTATTCCTTATTCCAACATCATCTTCTAATTTAATCATCATCTATTTTCAGTGACTTATACTGAAATTATACTTGCAAACCAAATACCTGGGAGTGGATTGCAATAGTTTAAAACAAATGCATAAATGTTGAAAAATGTTTCAGTGCATTGCATACAGCGGGGTTTAGGCCAGGCAGTGGGTGGTAGAGTCAGGAGAAGGAGCATCTTGGCAGCCGTAGCACACACTGAGATCCTATGCCCCCATCCCAGCCTGGACCAGCCCCCTGACACCCTTGGATTTACATCAGCAAGGTTCTCAGACATGGTGTAGGAAACCCCCTGGCAGTTAGATGACCTACCAGGAAGCAAGTAAAAAGTACTCCTGTGCTGTCTGGTTGTTGTCCCACCCCCTCCATTGGATGCAGTGCACACCCCAGCAGGATGCCTGCATCTCATTGGATGGTGGGGAGATAGGAATGGGACAAATTTGTTGCCTCCCTCCCCCCCCCCAAAAAAAAAAATTGGCGCTAATGGCAGAACCCTCCCACTGGAAAGAGTGAGTGTGCATTTTCCTTGGGAGGAGGAAAGGGTTAAACCTCCCCACACACTATAGTCCTGATTTAGATTGGGTCTCCAGTTTAGCTCTTGCGGTTACATGCACATCATCTAATTTCTCATCACTTGACTATATGAATTTACTGCCCTGTAAAAAATTAGATTAAAGTTGAGGCCAGGATTCTTAAGAAGCATCTCTGTCTGCTATCTTTTATACACAGATGAAGTTTGGCTTCCCTTCTTGCCAATCATATTCTGTAAAAGCCAGTGTGGAGGGCAGAAACCAGGCTAAGGGTGATGTTTAATAACTGCCATACCAAAATGAATTATTCCTTAACTTGAAATGCCAGGAAAATATCTATGAGGTAAAGAATGCAGAAGGCAGCGCTAAATTCTCTGGGTACTTTGGAAAATAATCTTGATTTGACTTCCCCCTATTTTTCCGTTCTTTCTTCCATGTTCTATATTCTACCTGCTTATTTAAACTTCATCTTCCCAATATTTCCTAAGTCTATAGAGCAGTGGTTCCCAAACTGTGGGTTGGAACACACCGGTGGGTCACAACCTGATTTTTGGTGAGTCGCCAAAGGGTGATGGAAAAATCAGATAACTAATTGTCTGAAGCCCTGAAGCTATTCAGAAATCAGATGCTGTAGATATTGTAATGACTCTGTTAAGAGCTCAGCTCCTGCAGTTTGCAAGTATGTGTAAATATAGAGAAATAAATGTTGGGCCAGGGTTTGGAGACCCCTGCTGTAGAGTAATGTTGATTTTATGTGTCCTTCAAACCACTCAACCCTTTCAACCAAATCCTATCCTCTAGTTACACTACAGTGTAAAGTGTTTTCTGACTATGACAAATACAACATAGCAGAGAGTGTGACCTGATCCCCATGAGAAGTGGCGAGAGCTGGTTGCATGCTGTGACAGACCAGAAGCACCATTCTGGCAGGTAATACCTCTCAAGGGGTGAAAAGGAGGCAGGGAGGTGGCTGAATGGGGTGGGACTGAGTGGAACAGGAGACAATGGGGGCAGGCAGGAGGGTAGATTGGACCAGGAAGGAGATGGGTTTGATGGTGACGGCACAATCTGCCTTCACAGGCCCACACAGGCTTGTGCCAGCTCAGGTAGACCCGGCAGGCTGCCATGGACTTATCCTAGGGCAAGAGAACAAATGTTCTTACCCCAAGGAAGCTTCTGGAGGTTGAATCTGCCCTGCAGGATAGAACAGATGCTACACTGGCACCACTGCTTCTCCACAGGGGGAGATAGGTAGTGTTGGGCTACCCATTTCTTACATTTAATGAAAGAACATATAAACATTTAATGGATTTGGTATGTATCTTGTTTCTTAACTTCAGTTAAAAATGAATATTGTGTTTTCCTTTTTGTATTGATATAGCTGGAGCCACTGCTCAAATTGTTTTTGGTTTTAAGTTGAAATGCAGTTCTTAAGTTGAAACACTCATTCTGCCAACATGAGAGCCCCACTGGGCTGTGCCTTTTTTAAACCAGCCCAAGCAACTATCACATCCACATTTTTACTAAACCTTTTCCAGCAGCAGCATAAAATGTTTATGAACATTCCGTGATAGTTATACACTGGTTTGCTCATGGAGATTTACAGCCCACTCAATAGGGAACATAAGAACATAAGAACAGCCCCACTGGATCAGGCCATAGGCCCATCTAGTCCAGCTTCCTGTATCTCACAGCGGCCCACCAAATGCCCCAGACAGCACACCAGATAACAAGAGACCTGCATCCTGGTGCCCTCCCTTGCATCTGGCATTCTGACATAGCCCATTTCTAAAATCAGGACGTTGCACATACACATCATGGCTTGTGATCCATAATGGATTTTTCCTCCAGAAACTTGTTCAATCCCCTTTTAAAGGCATCCAGGCCAGATGCCATCACCACATCCTGTGGCAAGGAGTTCCACAAACCAAACACATGCTGAGTAAAGAAATATTTTCTTTTGTCTGTTCTAACCCTTCCAACACTCAATTTTATTGGATGTCCCCTATTGTTATGTGAGAGTGTAAAGAGCATCTCTCAATCCACTTTATCCTTCCCATGCATAATTTTGTATGTCTCAATTATGTCCCCCCTCAGGCATCTCTTTTCTAGGCTAAAGAGGCCCAAACGCCATAGCCCTTCCTCATAAGGAAGGTGCCCCAGCCCAGTAATCATCTTAGTCGCTCTCTTTTGCACCTTTTCCATTTCCACTATGTCCTTTTTGACATGTGGTGACCAGAACTGGACACAATACTCCAGGTTTGGCCTTACCATCGATTTGTACAACGGTATTATAATATTAGCCATTTTGTTCTCAATACCTTTTCTAATGATCCCCAGCATAGAATTTACCTTCTTTACTGCTGCCACACATTGGGTCGACACTTTCATCGTCTGGTCCACCACCACGCCAAGATCTCTCTCCTGATCTGTCACAGACAGCTCAGAATCCATTAGCCTATATGTGAAGTTTTGATTTTTTGCCCCAATGTGCATGACTTTACACTTACTTACATTGAAAAGCATCTGCCATTTTGCTGCCCATTCTGCCAGTTTGGAGAGATCCTTCTGGAGCTCCTCACAATCACGTCTGGTCTTCACCACTCGGAAAAGTTTGGTGTAGTCTGCAAACTTTGCCACCTCACTGCTCACCCAGTGAATCTGAAGATTTGCTGCAGAAGATTTGCTGCAGGTGATAGAAGTGAAGAGGAGAGTATCTTGAAAAAAAAAATAGCCACATTTCATCACAGCAGTGCATCCAACAAACTATGAGAGAGAATTTGTGGATAACAGATGACAACAGGGGAATTCTAAGGTGCTTGCAGTGGAAAAATCAGCTGTGATAATTTCAAAACTGACAAGCTGTCTGTTAATTGGTCCATTAATTATGTCATGATTCAGATGCAATTAACCTGTAGTCTTAAAATACAGCTTCAGGGATTAAATCATATTCATATTGACAGTGGCGTCTCTAGGGTTTGCATCATCTAGTGCTGGAGGCCAGAGCGTCACCCCTATAATGGACCCCCTCCCATGCAGTGGGAGGGGCAGCGCTCTGGGAGGTGGGTGTGGTGATGCACCGTTGCGTGCCCCGCACTGGTTTTTTGGCTATAACTTTTGATGGAATAGAGATATTCCAACGTGGTATGTTTCATTGCATTCTGCATGAAATTACACATTGATTGATATATAGCATGATGGTATTATTCGAAAATACGAAGATTCAAAAAATTTTGGCCAACAATGATGTCACCCCACATGGGTGTCGCCTGGACCCCTTGCATCCCCCACACCCTCCTAGCGACACCACTGCATGTCAATGATTGTCCCTTGTGTGTTACAAGTCCAACCGGACACTGCTGCTAACTCCTGGATTGAGAATTGCTTGGTGATTGTTTAGATTACTCTGCTCACTAACCTCTTAGAAGATCTTAGCTGAGAAGATTATAAAGAGCCTTACAACCTTCTCCCCTTAGGATGCAGTGAGGACAGCCTGTGCAGAGTGAACCAGTGCCGTACGTCAAAAGCCGTGTTTGTATATGCTTCAATGTATCCAGGCAAAGACTTTTTAACTTTCCATCCGACGGCCAGAGCTGTACTTTCCTGAACATCAGCCAGGAAAAAATGTGTACATTTGGCAGCGAGACTGTGGGAAGCCTGGTTTTTAAGACCAGCCCAACTACTGCAACAGAGGCATTTTCAAAAGGACAGTTGATCCAAAACACCTTCCTTTGTTTCACTCAAGAAGGAGCAGAAATGGAACCCCGAGATCCTAATCAGGTCCCATTGTGTAAGCTTTCCATGAACGATGTACGGCATTTTTTTGGCTTGGTGACTCTTATTTTTTCAGATGGAAAACCAATTAAAACAGATTCATTTTTATCAGAGTGCTACGGATTCTGTTGCTTGACCGTTCTGCTGGCTCTGGGCCATGTAGGAGTTGTGGGCTGGAGTTTTTCTTTTTTTTCTTTTTTTTCCTTTTTTTGGGTCCTTTGGGCAATGCCTGACAAATTAAGATAAAGTCACAACTTCAATGCTCCCCCCTCCCTAAGTGAAAACAAAAAGGCTTTCCTTGTTTCACTAATTGGATGAAGTCACTTTCCATGTTTAAAACAATGTTAACACTTCACACTTGCTGCTTATCACACCACAGCCCGGGTGGTTCCTCTGCTGGTGGAATGTGAGGGGGAGAGGAACCTGACAGGTTTCACCTCAGCTTCTGAGCCTCATGGAAACATCTTAGTAGCAAACAGAAGCATTTGCCAAGCGCATGATGTTCCCCATCGAGAAAACCCCTTCATTTAACACTCTAAAAGAGTTGGAATTTTGTGGGGAGGAAAAGAGGGAGGGGAGGAATTTCGGAGTTAAGGCCATGCTTTGACTCATCTTGAAGGAACACCCCGAGCATTCCAGCCGTTACAACATTGTTAGTCAGCACTGAAGGATAGGTGTTGCCCAGTGGAATGAACACCACGAACCCTTGGCCATTTTTCAGTGCACAGGCAACTCAAGCGGGCAATGACTCTGTCGGTGCAAATTCTCCTCACCACCCTTCCAGCCTGAAGGAGCAATGGCATGTGAGCTTTTCCCTCATAAATCTTGTCTCATAGCAAACAAACCTCTACCATGGCAACAGTAATGCCAGCGGTGATGAAAATGTGAGCCCTCAAGTGAGTAAACAGGGGAGGCAAACCACAGCATAGGAACATCTTCAAGATGTTGTTGAAGGTTTGGAGGGGAAATGGGGGGGGGGGAGAAGGAAAGACAGCCTGAGGCAACAGCACAAGGATGAT